>NC_051240.1:3774493-3866993 GCF_015220715.1 Pygocentrus nattereri
AAACGAGCATCTGTGATCTGATTGGTCAAAGCCAAACTGGCAAATCAATCATAAAGAAGCAGAAATGTGGCAAATGACGGCAAACGTGAGAGTAAATATGAGAGTAAACGCGAGGGTAAACGTGAGAGGAAGTGTGCGAGTAAACATAAGGGTAAACATCAGTGCAAACCGTGAGAGTAAACGTAAGAAAAAATAAGAGAGTAAACTTAAGAGTAAACGTAAGAGTAAACACGAGAGTAACGTGAGAGTAAACATGAGGGTAATTGTGAAAACAAACGTGAGAGAAACGTGAGTGCTTGTGTTCCTCCAAAAATGGTTCCTCCATATGTTTTAGCTGTTGCAATGTTTATGGGGGCAGTCGTGGGCTGGCGGTTAGGGAACCAGCCTTGTGACCAGAAGGTTGCTGGTTCAATCCCCCTGAGCTGACAGATGTCCTTGAGCAAGGCACCTAACCCCCAATTGCTCCCCGGGCGCTGCGGATAGGGCTGCCCACTGTCCTGGGCAAGTGTGCTCACTGCCCCCTAGTGGTGTTTCACTGCACGAATGGGTTAAACGTGAAGGTGAAATTTCCCCATTGTGGGACTAATAAGGGTCATTTAATCTTAATCTTAACAAACCACTAAATGAAAGATACTCACAGACTCACTCTTAAAAGAGATGGTTCAAGGGTTCCTTAGTAAAGTTCTACACAGAGCCATGGACGCTCAAAGAACCCTTTGCATGAGTAAAGTTTTCTTTGCATTGTGAAATCTGTTCTTCAGACTGATAGAGAACGCACTGTAGATAGTTCTGTTATTACAATGTCAAGCTTGTAACAACAGAAACATTCTTTTGGTGCTGCACAAAATCCCTTGAAGAACCATCTTTTTTAAGTGTGTAGGTGTAAAACTGCCTAAGAACAGAATCCTCCATACAGAACACAAAATAGTTTTGAGATTTAGCTTTATTTATTTTATTTAGCTTTAGCTTTTTTAGAGATTTAACGCAAACAAACCCACAGTGTCGGGAAGGCTCACTCACCACAGGACGCAGACTTGGTCTCCACCAGTTTAACCCTCCGCGTTTCATTACGGATGCGGCTGTCCGTCTTATCCACCAGATGAGTGATATCATCAATGATCTCTGGAGAAAGCAAACACAGAAAAGGCTTTATCAGTAAGCTGTGAAAGAACTGTGCTTAATAGTTACTAGAGCAGTGTCTAAGCTTCTTAATAAGAGCCAGTCTCAACTACTCTCCTCTCACACGGCCGGCTCTCCTGATCCAGCACCCTGACACATTTATTTCACAACTTCACAGATCTGGTTCTGTCACCTCATTGTTTCAGGGTCTCCAGAAGAGAAAGAAAGAGCAAGAGGCCGCGCAAGAGAGGAACTTTTGTCCAAGACACAAAACAGCAGTGATGATGGCACCTGTTTCACCCTCTCACACACTGATACACACACACACACACACACACACACACACACACACACACACACACACACACACACACACACACACACACACAGCTCAAAAAAATAAAGGGAACACTCTAATAACACATCCTAGATCTGAATGAATGAAATATTCTCATTGAATACTTTGTTCTGTACAAAGTTGAATGTGCTGACAACAAAATCACTAAAATCATCAATGGAAATTTATTAACCAATGGAGGCCTGGATTTGGAGTCACACACAAAATTAAAGTGGAAAAACACACGACAGGCTGATCCAACTTTGATGTGATGTCCTTAAAACAAGTCAAAATGAGGCTCAGTGTTGTGTGTGGCCTCCACGTGCCTGTATGACCTCCATACAACGCCTGGGCAGCTCCTGATGAGGTGGAGGATGGTCTCCTGAGGGATCTCCTGCCAGACCTGGACTAAAGCATCCACCAACTCCTGGACAGTCTGTGGTGCACGTGGCGTTGGTGGATGGAGCGAGACATGATGTCCCAGATGTGCTCAATCGGATTCAGGTCTGGGGAACAGGCGGCCAGTCCATAGCTTCAATGCCTTCATCTTGCAGGAACTGCTGAAACACTCCAGCCACATGAGGTCTAGCATTGTCCTGCATTAGGAGGAACCCAGGGCCAACCGCACCAGCATATGGTCTCACAAGGGGTCTGAGGATCTCATCTAATCGGTACCTAATGGCAGTCAGGCTACCTCTGGCGAGCACATGGAGGGCTGTGCGGCCCTCCAAAGAAATGCCACCCCACATCATTACTGACCCGCTGCCAAACCAGTCATACTGAAGGATGTTGCAGGCAGCAGATCTCTCTCCACAGAGTCTCCAGACTCCGTCACGTCTGTCACATGTGCTCAGTGTGAACCTGCTTTCATCTGTGAAGAGCACAGGGAGCCAGTGGCGAATTTGCAAATTGCCAAATGCCAAGCGTCCTGCACGGTGTTGGGCTGTGAGCACAACCCCCATCTGTGGACGTCGGGCCCTCATACCATCCTCATGGAGTCGGTTTCTAACCGTTTGTGCAGACACATGCACATTTGTGGCCTGCTGGAGGTCATTTTGCAGGGCTCTGGCAGTGCTCCTCCTGTTCCTCCTTGCACAAAGGCGGAGGTAGCGGTCCTGTTGCTGGGTTGTTGCCCTCCTACGGCCTCCTCCACGTCTCCTGGTGTACTGGCCTGTCTCCTGGTAGTGCCTCCAGCCTCTGGACACTACGCTGACAGACACAACAAACCTTCTTGCCACAGCTCGCGTTGATGTGCCATCCTGGATGAGCTGCACTACCTGAGCCACTTGTGTGGGTTGTAGAGTCCGTCTCCTGCTACCACGAGTGTGAAAGCACCACCAACATTCAAAAGTGACCAAAACATCAGCCAGAAAGCAGAAAGGTACTGAGAAGTGGTCTGTGGTCCCCACCTGCAGAACCACTCCTTATTGAGTGTGTCTTGCTAATTGCCAATTTAAAACTGTGCATTAAAACACGCAGAAGTGTTTTCTCTGTAGATGTGTTAACTTGTTTTCACTGAAATATGAGCTGGGGCACCCAAACTTACATATATTATTGCATAGTGGTAAAAAGGTTTAGTTGATAAATAAAGCGGATTTAAAAGAAGATATATATAGCAGATACATTAACTGATTGTGTGAACTAATATGATGCTACTACTGTACAACAGCTTTCAACTACTAACACATTAAAAAAATAATAATTATATATAAAGAAGAAGATCATGATAAGATTTTTATTCAAATCATCCACCGGCAGCCTCACAGTTCCTGGATCGACACAAGGAGAAACTCACAAGGACAGAGTGATTCAGTGGTGGATGGACTGTTTGGGGTGAGAGTGGTGTGCTAAAGGCTTTTCCACTCCACACTGTCTTATGATTCCTGTATGTGAAGCTGGTGAGGATGTAGTACAGCTGCTCTGCTGTTTATTTTAAATGCTCTTAAGCTGGAATACGCCTCAATCCCACAGTGCACAAACATAAACACACACTCACACACACTCCAGTAAAGTGTGTATGCACCACAAGTGTGGGACTGACACCAACACTGTAATAAACACTTACATACAGAACATACTGTGGGAATACGAAGACACACAAGAGCACATTAAAGACAATCGGCTAGTGTACACAGAGCTTTGCGCTGGTATCATCATCCACCATCTCTATCATCATCATTGTCGTCATGTCAAACGTTGAAAATTCCACAACAATTAAACTGCAGTGATTAGCCTCATTCAAAGTCAGCTTCCAGGGTCGAACCCACTGGCCAAATTCATAGTTCAAATCCAGGCCCAACTCAAGCTAAACCAGGGGAAAACCTACAGATGAATCCATGGACAAACCCAGGGTCCAGGACCAAACCCAGATCTGGAAAAACTGGGAAAACTCTAGGCCAAACTTGGCACAAAACAAGATCGATCCCAGAACAAACTCCAGATACAAATACAGGGATGAAATCTGGTCAAACTTTGGGATGAACTCAGGGGTGAACTCGGAGCAAATCCAAAGTAAAAGCCAAGATGAAAACCAGCAAAATCCAGGGTATAACCCAGTATCAAATCCAGGGCAAATTCAGGAGAGAATGCAGGACCCAGGACTGAACCCAGAGCAAAGCCAGTCTACAACCCAGAACCAAACCCAGAGCAAATTTAGGACAGAATGCAGAACTGAATCCAAATGCAGAGAAAAGCTAGGGTAGAACCAAGGACCAGACCCAAGAATGAACACAGGACAAGTCACAGGCTGAACACCAGACAAATCAAGGGTCAAACAAGGACAAAACCCAAGACTAAACTTAAGAAAACACCAAAATCTCCAGGACAGAATCTATACAGGATTGAAACCAGTGTCAAGCAGCGGACCAAACTCTAGGCATATCCCAGATTAAACCCAGACATGAATGCAGGATCAATCCCAGGGCAAATCCAGGGTTGCACCCATAGCTGAAGCCAGGACCAAGCCCAGCAACATCTGACCAAGTCAATTCAACCAGAACAGTACCTGCATATACTTGGGCTAAACTGTGTAGAGTGGGATGAGGTGGGCCAGGACTCTCCACCCTGTACTGTGTCCTGTGGGATGGGGTGTGTATGACCGGAGCTGCAAACGGGGTGGGGGCATTAGCCGCTGGAACGCAGCTGCTGCTCCTGACACGAACTGCCAATTACCATCATAAATCACCCACAGCATCATCCACAGAGACAACCGACACAGGAGGGGTGGACACTGTCCATCCATGTTCTCAATCTTTCACACAAATGGACACACACACACACACAAACACATGCAGAACTCTGGAGTTCCTGTCCCATTGCAAAACACTCTCTAACAGCAGTGAGTCACAGAGGCGCGGGTGAAAGTGGATCTGTTTGCTATAAAACCGCTGGAGTTATCAGAACACCTCTCACGCCATTTCGACAGGAAGCAGAAGAGAGGCCAGAAACAATAGCGTCGCAGAGAGCCGAAAAAAAGAGGCACAGTAAAACACAAATAGAGAAACCAGGCAGTATCCACTCTCTCAAACAGCTGTTTCAGGAGCAGCTGTAGCCAAGATTCATAGCCTGACCTCAACAAGTTTCATGACCTTAACGAGTTTCATCACAGGTGTGAATCAACCACAGAGGTTTAAGTGTTCAGACCACTCAGATTTTTACCCAATTCTTTCCCCAATTCCACGGTACTATCAATGCTAGGAGGGTGAAGGCTAACACAGGATTCCTCCAAGACCTGTGAAGCCAGCTAACGTATCTTTTCAAACTGCCGCTCACACATCATTGTACAGGTGTAGGATCATCAGGGATCGAACTTGCGATCTTCTGAAGATAGGGCCAATGCTTAGACAGTTGCGCCACTTGGGAGCCCCACACCAAGATGATTAGATGACTGAAATTTCTTCAAGATTGAACCACAAGTCCAAATGCCTTAATTTACTCCTATATGACAATTCAATTCAAACTGTATGGCTCAAAAGCCTCATACGAACCCTGGTGTAATTGCTATGTTAACAGGAACCCTTACAACAAATGAGAACGCTGATGTTCAGCCCCTGAAGCACCAAAAGATAAGACATCCTGAGGAGGTCAATTTCGAGCTTGCAAAGTCTGGTGTGGTTAATTTGAAATATGAACACAAGTAGAGCAAAATGGCCCAAACAGAATAATTTTCTCCTCTCTGTCCATCATCTTTTCTACCTGCAACAGATAAACTCATCTCTTCATGAGGCACGTCTACTGTATTCCATATACACATACATAACCACACATATCAATTATATTATGTAATAATTCTATTAGTTTCTGCTATAAGAGCAGTAAGCCATTTGAGGCCATTTTAGTCATTTTAATCCACTTCAGATCATGGGGAAATCATGGTATCGCACAGCCACTTGTGGCTTACCACTTTAGAAAACTAAACAAAATCAGACTTGTTTATCACTATAACCCTAGTTTACATTTTTTGGTTCAGTATCAAATATGTCATTGTGAATGCAAAGCAAACTACAAACAAAAACGCAACAATGAAACATTTTCTGCTTTAGTGTGGACCAAGGGAACTGAATGACTGACTTAAACACTGTTAAAGAACTGTTGCTAGGTAAACCACCAGAAGTAGGAGACTCCTTCTGCAAATGATACAGTAAATCAAGCATTTGCAACGTCACGGGTAATTCCTTTCTGATTAGCTGAGACACTATGTGGCACATCCAAGCGAATGCAGTTTGTGATGTATGTCGTGTATATATGTGGTCCAGATGCTGGTGTCACAGGGTCGAAACCCATAGGTCAAGTTCCAGATCTGACACAGATCCCAACGGGAAACTCAGGCTAAAAACAAAGGCAAACTCAGGGCCAAATGCATGAGCAAGATGGGCCTAAAGCTAGCGTTGAACCCAAATCCAAACTAAGGATTAAAGTCAAGGCTGAACGTAGGGCCGAATTTAAGCCAAACTCAGGGCCAAACCTAGGCAAATCCAGGACTGAACAGAGGGCAAATCCAGGATCAAACCAAGGATTAAAAACTGGGCAAATCCAGGACCAAACATGGTAAATACAGGTCTGAACCCAGGATCAAACACAGGGCAAATCTAGGATCAAACCCAGGATCCAAGACAGAGCAAATACAGGGTCAAACCCAGGACTGAAAACAGGGCAAATCCAGGACTGAGCCTAGGGCAAATCCAGGATCGAACCGAGAACCAAACATATGGAATCCAGGATTGAACCCAGATTGAACCCTGCGCCAGTCCAGGACAAACTCAGGACTGAACACATGGCAAATCCAGTACAGAACCCAGGTCAAATCCAGGATCAAGATCAGAACCAAAGCCTAGGAAAATCTAGGGTTAAATTCAAGTTTCAAACAGTGGACAGAGCCCTGGGCAGCTCTGTTAGCAGCAAATTTCTTTGAAGTGCATTTCTTCTGAGAGCAACTTCTCTGCAAATATGTTCTCTTAAAATCAGTCGTGGCTGCAGTGACATCCCAGGTAGTTCATCCTGATTAAGCTGAGAAATTGTGGCACATGTAGTCTGTGAGGTGCATCATGTATGTATGCATGTAAGCATGTAGTCCAGGTGCTGGTGTCTGTCTCACTCTGGAAGGGATTTCCTGTCTGGTGTGTCCCACAGGAAGTGGATCTGCAACGCAAAATCCATCATACTAACAAATCCTGCACCCTCCACCAGCACTGCCACTGCAGCTGTTCCTGCTACAGCCACGGCTGGCCCGCAGATGCTACGCTGCGTGCTCACCACAGCAGGCATTAACAAATCTGCACAGCCACATTGTCAGCAGCACAGCGGGGCAAACGCCTCAGCTTTAGGACGCTGAGTGACGTCTCAGACAGACTAAAGCCCTGTTACAGCCGGATTAGCTTTGCTTGTATTGGTTTAGTGTTGTGATTTATGTAATTAGAGACAAAATCAATTTTTATCCAGTATGACTCTGCAGTTTGTGTAGATGTTACAGTCTGATGGTAGTAAGAGTGGAGTGGTTTTAATCCAGTATGAATCTGCAGTGTGTGTAGTTTTACAGTCTGATGATAATAATTGTGGAGCATAGAAGATGATCTTCTCATCACCTGGACCTACCTTGTTAACAGTAATAATGTTTAAATCAACTTTCATGCACCTCGTTGATACTGTTTTTGAGGGTCAAAAAACAAAAGGACATAACAGAGACCTGGATTATGACCTTTCAATCCAAGCTATCTGTCAAATGATATGAATAGTACATCCAGTATGAATCTGGCATTTAAATCCCACACATTAGTCTCCTCTAGGAAAATGACTCCAGTTGAAATAGGACGTCACATATTGTAAAATCTTTGAAAAGGTAACTTTATATGTGAACTTTGACTTCTGAAAAAAATGACTTACTGTTACATATAAATTTTGACCATATATGTTGCACAGGTAAAACAGTAGCAGCCCTAATGAAGCAGGATTTTTTTCTGTACTTTAGTCTATGTTTATAGATAACAGTGAATCATACAGAGTCAGAAACCACATAATCAAGACTATTAAAGATGCTGAACATCTTCACATACTTTGAGGAAAATGAGGGATGATTTAAGAGTTAATGCAATGCTAACTGGGGGGTATAAGTTCCATTATTTGTCAGCTATAATAGATTTGTAGCTCCAGCACAAAAAAAGAGGCAAGCTTCAGAAACTTGGCTAAAGAACTACATTTGTGGTTGGGGGCAGTATTGTGTAAATGGAAATTTTAGCTGAACTATCGCTTAGCGTCTGAGCCAATAGTGTCCTTCCTCATTCTATCAGCCTTGACAAAGGCCAGGAGTAAATACAGGAAATGTCTTTAAAATACTGCGTGTTTAGAGAAGAAATCTGCACTTTTTCACATCGTAAACGCAACAGTACATCGGCTAAACATCTGACTCATCTGGACCGACCGTTCCGGTTTGGGAATTGGTCTTCTTTTGCAAAACATCAACGTCACACATGCTGCAGGTGGACAAGCAAGTGTGAACTTTGTGTGTGTGTGTAAGAGGGGCTTTGTTTGTTTTTCTATGCTGGTCAGTGTTTTGTAATTTCCCCTCTAGGGGGAGACCCTGAGGGCAAAAAAAGCAGCCTGACATCATGTGTGCATGCACACTGCCGTTTTCATTTATTTACTGAGTGTGTAACTCTCTCTGGGTTGTTTATGTGCTCGGCAGTTTGGGGGTTGATAACGTTTATTTAATTTTACTTTTTATTAAATTGTAGCGCAGCAGCATCAGAACCTACAGAGCTTGGTTCTTTTAAATGGAGTGTCAATTTCATTGCAACTATTAAAAATCTCTCAATGGTTGTAAACATATGACTGAAAATCATTAACCAAAGCCAGATTTGATGATAACACTAATCCCATAATTCAAATGGCAACATAAACAACCACACGGCAGCAAGCAGTCGGCTTATTTCACTTTTTTAAAAGCTTTTGTTTTCTGGCAGGAATCAGACTTTGAATCAGTGTGAAATGCAGCCCTGCTTCAGTTCTGTGCTCAAATGTTTTATGTAGTATGCTCACAACGGCATACGTCTTGCTACATTTTTTGGGCCTTTTTTCAGTTTTTTTTCCTTTTCAAACAAAAGCAAAACACACCACTTGATGCAAAGCATTTAAAAAAATAACTTATGCTGTCCTTAAAACACCTTTCACACAATATCACATGTTCATACGTATTGCAAAATGTTTAAAATATTGCCACGAATTTAATAAAAGTGCTACATAACAATGTATAATACTGAATCTTGTATCCAGAGGCTTCTAAAATCATTTCTCTATTGGGGATGTCTGTTTATTAAACGTAAAGCCCGTTTGGTTTTCAAGAAAAGTTCTTACCTGTAAATATTTAAAGAAACGAGTATTCAGTAGACTACAGTTCTTTTGTAGCTGGTCAAGTAAAAGCAGGTTATCAGTAAAAGAGCCACATATTGACGACCCCTGCAACAGTAGAACCTTTTTTGAAGGTATACAGAGGCCTTTTCAAAATGGTTCTATTTAGAACCACTTTCTTTACTTACGAACCCCTAAAGAACCATCTTTTTTAAGAGTGTACCATGTACAGAACTCTGCTTATTCAACTATGACAATGTAAATACAGTTTTACATTCTCTGGCACCTTTAAGTAAAGTAAGTAAAGTTAATCCCATTACAGTCTAACAGAAGTAATTAGTCATTTGTGCATGTTGAAAAAATCTGAAGTCTATCTGAAATGATATAGTAATTGATTACATGGCTTTTCTTAAGCTGAAAACGGCTGATTGTGTGGACGAGAACGTTTTTAAAACCATAAGTACAGTCGCGAGCTCATTAGAAGCTCACTTGGCACACAGAGACAGATGTTCTCTGGAAAAATAAGTCAAGCAATTACTGTATATAAGAAGTCTCGGATCTTTCCGTCCTCTCTCTGTGTTAGCTGTCGCACAAGCGCTAAACAATCTCTCTCAAACTGCGGATTAGTGCACCGGCCAGAGCTGACCAGTTTATAAACTGACGCTGGGCTGCAAGAGGCCCACTGAGATCCAGCCAACAACACACACACAGGCCTCAGGAGAGAAATGGAGCAAGGGTGTTTGTTATTATTTCACAGATTCTGTCAAACTCCCACAAACATCTCAGAGCTGGAGGACAGTAAAATAAGCACAGAATAATTCACTATAGCAGAGGTAATTAAACTTAGTTGAGCACTAGCTCTAATCTAACACACCTGACACACCTGTAGCTCACAAAACTAATTTTCAGTGAAAAGCTGTGACTGGGCCTTCAGCTTGGCCCATGAATGTCAATGTCACCCGGCTGTGTCTACCTAAATTTACTACAACACTCCCAGAGCCTAAATACAACAAGCATGAACTCCTCGTTAAATAAAAATACCCTATAAATTTAATTATAGATGCAAGTTTTAGTTTACAGGAATCATTAAGCCTAAGGTCTACAAGGCCCTGAGGATCATTTTCAAGACTCAAAAGGAGAAACGTCCTAAGAGCATGAGGAAGGTCCACTGAGAGGAACCAAGGATTCAAACGAGAAACTTCCTAAGAGCATCAGAAGGAACACTGACAGGAACCACAACTCAAAATTAAATAATAGTATTACTACAACACTCACAGAGCCCATATACAATAAAAAGAATTATTTAATTAAATAAAAATGGCCTCAAAATGTAATTACAGATGCATTAGGCTTTTTCTGAAGCTCTGTAAGGCCCTGAGAAAAAAATCATATGAATTATTTAACGTGTAGCCCATTGAAGCAAGCAGAGAAATGATGTAGGAGGAGCTGTCAGTCCAGACCACACATTAGTGCTTTTAGGCAGAAGAAGAGATATTTTATTATGATTTGAATTTGGTGAAACATTTTTGTTATTGTACGTTCAAAGAAAAAAAACTTTACATTTTTGCCATGTTCGTCAAGTTTGGACTAATAAAGAAAACACGAAGGAAAAAAAAAACAAAAACAAAACAGAAGTGACCCAGAAAGTAGAAAAACTATTTAATTACCACCTCTAGCTCGACCTACCAATGTGCTCTTTCATAGCAATTGTTGTGAGACAGAATGCTTCTTGTATTAGAGTCGCAACATAACATGACTGGCATAAATGCTACAAGCTGGACTGTGCTGTTGTGGCTTATCATGGTGCCAAACTTTGGAACAGTAGAGTGGAGCATGTGGGCAGAACATGTAGAGGTCAATTCAGTTTTATTCAAGATTCTCTATTAGCTGCAGTCTGAAAAGTTGCTTTCTGGCACCTTAATGAGCATCACCAAGAATATTCCCTAAGAGCACAAGGAGGAACCATTGAGAGGAACCAAAGGCCAAAAACAGAAACTTCCTAAGAGCATGAAGAAAAACCACTAAGAGGAAATTAAGAACATTAAGAAGAAACAATGAGAGAATTCACGACTACAAAGAAGAAGCTCCCTAAGAACATTAAAAAGAACCACTGAAAGAAACCAAGATTCAAAAAGAGCAACTCCCAAAGAGCCTGAAGAACAACAACTGAGAAGAACCAAGGCTCCAAAGGAGAAACTTCCTAGGAGCATGAGGAAGAACCATTGACCGAAACTCCAAAAAAGCAACTCTAAGATTATCAAACACTGAGAGAACCCAAGACTACGGAGGAGAAACTACCTAAGAGCATGAAGAAGAACCAGAACTTGGAAAAAAAAATCATGGTAGATATAGAACATGGTGGAGCACATACAGGACGTAGATCTGGGCCATAGTGGAACTCATAGCATGGCAGATGTAGAACACATTGTAACACACATAGGACAGTAGATGGTGGGAGATGGTGGAGAAGAGGTTCAATATGAGTGCAAAGCAGGATTAAAGTCTTGTGTAATGATGCTTCATCACGTTGTCAGACATTACTGATGATGAGGCAGGGAAATGACACGTTTAGAACAAATCTGTCCAGAACTGACGAGGGTGCAGCGAGGCGTGGATGCAGAACTAAAGCAGAGTCCGGATGTGGAAATAACGACGGAAGAGATTAAGAGCTTGGTCAAGCTCCAAGTTTCCGTGTGAAAACAGGGTGAAATAAACGGATGGTCAGCGATTAGTCTCCAACGATGACAGCGATGGTTCTTCATCAGCTAAGCAACTGTAAGCTTCCTTCCGAGGAGATGAACGTAATCGTTCCTGAGGTGATGCAGACATTAAAGGAACAGTTTGGGGGAACATTTAATTTACACACTTATCTGCTGATCATAAACGTAGTCAATGATATGGCTGCATAACACGGAGCATAGCTAGAAGAAGAAGAAGAACAGCCATCTTGAACATCCATCCATCCATTTTCTAAGCCGCTTCTCCGTCAGGGTTGCGACGGGGTCCATCTTGAACATGATTTTTTTTATTTCATTTTACTTTATTTCCCCCATTTTCACACAGTAGCTGAGACTCATCATCACCAGATTCTACCAAGCAGGGAGGGTGAAGACAAGCAAATGCCCTTAAGCCTTGGGTTCACTACAGGACTTTTAAAGTCTTAACAGATTATACACAGACTGGGCGTCTCACACTTTCTGACTGGTTTCTGCAGATTTTTAAGGCGACTGAAATGTTGTGAATCACACACTACTCAACGTTTAAGCTGTTACTCAACTAAATGGAACTCCCTGAACTCGTGCAAGCTCAGGTGTTCTCCAATTACTAGGAGATGCAAGTAAACAAACGTGGAGGTGCTGCTGCTGTTTTCACTGCCACAGTAAAAAAGCAGCAGGTAAACATGTTTAAGCGAGACTCGTGGATTTAAAAATGGGATCGGTCTGGTAGTTTTTAAAGTTTTAAATGTCATATCAACAAAATCAAACATGTATGATTGACTTTGACTCGTCTGCAACTCGACTGGGAGACCAAAAATCTGAGTCGAAGAAGTCTCATGATATACGAGCCTGACTCACCCTTAACAGACTCTCGACTTCACTTGTCCTTAACTGACTCAAAACTTGTCTTGGATTCGCCTTTAAACTGTCTCGCGACTTGACTCAAACTTGTACCTAAACTGACTCACGACTCAACTCAAAGTTGCCCTTAACTGACCCGCAGTTCACATGTCAGTGGAGTCAAGCTCACCAATTACTGACTTGTCCTAAATTCGCAACTCAACTCATCCTTAACTGATTCACGGATTGATTGGGATACACACTTAACATTGACTCATGACTTGCCTTGTCTTTAACTTACTCACAGCTTGTCTTGGACTTGCTCTTAACAGACACAGAGCTTGACTTGAACTCGCCCTAAACTGATTCACGGCTTGATTGGGATACACACTTAACATTGACTCATGACTTGCCTTGTCTTTAACTTACTCACAGCTTGTCTTGGACTTGCTCTTAACAGACACAGAGCTTGACTTGAACTCGCCCTAAACTGATTCACGGCTTGATTGGGATACACACTTAACATTGACTCATGACTTGCCTTGTCTTTAACTTACTCACAGCTTGTCTTGGACTTGCTCTTAACAGACACAGAGCTTGACTTGAACTCGCCCTAAACTGATTCGCGATGCAACATATTAACCAACTCCTGAGAACCCGCAACCAAACTGACGCACGACTCAACTCAAACTCGTCCTTAATTAATTCACAGTTCAGCTTGGACTCGACTCAAACTTGCCCTTCGCTCGCTTGCAACTTGACTCGCCTTTAACCGACTTACAACTTGGATGTGGACTCGTCCTTAACTGACGCTTTGCTCAAAACAAGGAGTTTGTCCTCGCCACTGTCGCCATTGGCAACGTTAATGGGGACTTGGACCCGGATGTTTGTAAAGCTGCTTTCTGACAACACCTGTTGTAAAAAGTTGACTGAGTTGACTTGACAACCCAAGAGTGACATCTCTTTGATACAGTGAGAAAGCATATAATGACCATATTAGAGATTAATGATCTAGACATTCAGTTAGAACCAGGCTAATTGGTAAAGAATAGGTTTTACTTGTGTAGGTATTACTGGTGCAGCTACGTTAGCCTCAAAGCGGCACTGCAAAACTTAAAGAAGTAAACATGTCAGGTTGTTTGACTACATTTTGGGTAAGAGGAGGGGGTTTTGGGGCAAAACACTTATACTGAATAAACCTTCAGTGTCTTGCAAAAAGTACAGTTGATGTAACAACAGAACAATTTTAGATCAATCTGATCTAAACCCGGCTGAAAAACAGTTGGACGGGTCCGACAGGAGATGAGCTGAGGTAGTGGAAAATAAGTCCGTCATGGAGATTACCGCATGTGAGGGGTGAGAAACGACTGACAACATCTCACTGTTCACATGGATGAGAGACAGGGAGAGAAAGAGAGAGAGAAGCTGAGCATCTGTCCTTCAGAGCGGAGCATGTGCACGGATCGGCCTGGCCGTCCCGCTAGAGATTAATGACGGCTGTGCAGAACAGCTCAACTCTATGAGTGATTTACAGCTGCTGGAAGAAGAGATTCGCTTTTAAAGGTGAGACTTCAAAGCCAAATCCCACATGCAGCTCACGCCATGCTGCCCGGCGCAGGGCATTCTGGGTATTCTGGACGAGGATGCCAGAGAAGACGGACTGGAGCCAAGGTCGAATGTCACATGGCCAAAAATGCTCCAAGACAGGTCTGCATGACCAATAAGATGTCAGGACTGGGGTGAAATACACTGTGTTTAGGGGCACAGAGCATTTTTAAAAATGTTTTTAATACAAATCAGCAGGCTTTCTTTATCGGTTTGTCATTTTTCTTTTCAAAAACACATTTACTGGAAATCTATTTTGGGATATGATGACTGTTTCTCATTGTGTGTTGTTGCGTTCTTGCAAACATGCATGATGTTATCTTCCACTGCCCAAGTCGCTTTCCAATATTCAAGCATGGACAATGGTGAAAATACACAGAGAATGCTCTGGATTCAACTTGCCAATGAGAAGGGAAAGTACTACAGTTCATTACTATGAGTTGTGAAGGGACTACATTGCGAAGCCTGCAGTAACACTGCCAAATGACATTTAACCTGAAGAAATATACACAACACATGCAACATGAACGCAAATGACTGCCTGGCTAACGCAACATATACAAACACTACTTACATTACTGTGGTGGTGAAAACGTCTCCACCTCACTGGGGCAAACAAGGAGATGTTCCCCTCACTGGGGCAAACAACGTGAAGTTATTGCAAAGAAAGCAAACAACTGGAGGCGTGTGGAGGCTTCACTTGCTGCAAATGGCAGCATAACAGCAGAAAGAAGAACAGCAGAGAGTCTGCAAAGTGTTTCAGCTTTCAGTTGTCAGCGTTCAAAGCATCAGAGCATCTGTGAATAGGATCTACTGTCATTCCCAACTGATGGAAGACAAATCAGTGTCTGTAAATGAGATCTACTGTCATTCCCAAAGACAGAGGACAAATTAAAGCATCTGTAAGTGGGATCTACATTTATTCTCAAAGATAAAGAACAAGTCAGAGTGTATGCAAATGAGATCTACTTTTACTCCAACAGAGAGAGGACAAATCAGAACATCTGGAAGCAGGATCTACAGTCATTTCTAAAGAAAGAGAACAAATGAAGGTGTATGGAGGTGGGATCCACTGTCATTCTCAATGATAGATGACAAATCAGAGCATATGAAAAAGGGATCTACTGTTATTCCCAAAGGTAACAGGAAAATGATAGAGTCTGTAAGTGGAATCTACAGTTATTCGAAAAAAATTTTGCGCAAACCAGAGTTTCAGTAAACAGGATCTACTGTCATTCCCAACGATAGAGGACAAATAAGAATGTATGTGAGTGGGATCTACTGTTATTCCCAAAGATAAAGAAAAAAATCAGAGTGTCTGTAAATGAGATCTACTGTTATTTCAACAGACAAAGGACAAATCAGTGTCTGGAAGCACGATCTACTGTTATTTCAACAAAGGACAAATCAGTATTGGTACTGATTTCAATCTCTGCTAGCAAGCGCTAAACAAAAGTGAGCTGCATTGTCCACTGTACATCTTCTCTGAGGCTGCCATCGAGCACAAGACATCACTGCGTTTAGTCACGGCGTTCTGACAGACTAAAGCATAAACGATTATAACACAGGGGGCGGACTGTAGATCCCTTTGTGGTGATAATTCCACTTTCTCCTTCCACTTTCTTAGATCTTTTACTCAGATCTGAAATAAATGAACAAAAACTTTTATCCTTCAGCTAGTAAAACGGTGCTCTTCGGTGATCGTTTCCAAAAACATGTGTTCCAGATTTCAGGATGAATAAGCGTGATACTGGCTACACGGTTGGACATGATTGATATTTTGTGATGCAATAAATCCATGAAACTCGTAAAACATTGTATAAAAGAAAACTATTTTTCTCTTACACAGAAGAGGATCCGGACCAGAGCAACGGGGGATACAAGAACGTTCGGATAAAAGGAAGGAGAGGAAAACAAAGCCAACACACACACACACACACAAACACACACACACACACACACAGGATGTTGCTGTGCGGTTGCCAGGTTTGTGTCCAGGTGTTGCTGAACAATACAGCTTTAATTAGGATAGGGGCGGCAGGCGTGCAGCAGAGAATCAGAGACCATGACAAAACCTGGCAACCTGGTAACACACTTTAGCAGCTTCCTCATTCTGCAGGCAGGACAAAGGCAGAGGGCCAGCAGCGGATGTAGAGCTCTTTCATCATCATCATCATCATCATCATTATCTTACTGCAGACTCTAAAGCATATTTCTTGAAACAAGTAAAATGATCCATCAATAAACAGATCATTTCACTTAAAAACCTGAAAGTAAGCAAGATTCTCTCATAATATTCTCACATCAAACTAAAAATGAGAAATTAAACATACTGACTAATAATTTCGCCTGCCAAGATATCATTTTTTGCAGTGTTCATCATCATCAGGCTCCTGAGGCTTCTCTACTA
This sequence comes from Pygocentrus nattereri, assembly GCF_015220715.1. Lineage (NCBI taxonomy): Eukaryota > Metazoa > Chordata > Actinopteri > Characiformes > Serrasalmidae > Pygocentrus > Pygocentrus nattereri. The sequence goes on from NC_051240.1 coordinate 3,791,361, forward strand.
CGTGGCATCACTCTTTTGTGCTATCAGCTACACAATTCACTGTCTTTTTAAATGAGCCATCAATTTTTACTAAACTCCAAAAGAAACTCAAACTCTAACCCACACTAAACTTAGTTTATCCAGGATAATCTAAACTAACCCTAGCTAACCCAAATTTACCCACGCTAACCTCAACTAACTCTAGTTAAACAAAAAGTAACCCTAGCTAACTCAATCTGAGCCCTAATCAAACCAAATCTCTAGCTAACTCAAACTTGGCCAAATGTACCTAAAGTAACTCTACCTAATCCAAACTAAAATAGCTGACCCAAACTAATCCCAAACAAGAACTGACCCAAACTCTCTTCAACTAGCGCAAACTTAGCCAAACTAACTCTAGCTAACTCAAATAATTAGCCCAAACTAACCTTAACAAATCCAAACTTAGGCAAATTAACTCAAACAAGCAATAGCTGACCTAAACAAATCTCAAACAAAAATGTACCCAAACTAACCCAAACAATTAACCCAAACTAACTCTATCCAAACTAACCCAAACAATTAACCCAAACTAACTCTATCCAAACTAAATCAAACAATTAACCCAAACTAACTCTATCCAAACTAAATCAAACAATTAACCCAAACTAACTCTATCCAAACTAAATCAAACAATTAACCCAAACTAACTCTATCCAAACTAACCCAAACAATTAACCCAAACTAAATCTATCCAAACTAACCCAAACAATTAACCCAAACTAACTCTATCCAAACTAACCCAAACAATTAACCCAAACTAACTCTATCCAAACTAACCCAAACAATTAACCCAAACTAACTCTATCCAAACAAACCCAAACAATTAACCCAAACTAACTCTATCCAAACAAACCCAAACAATTAACCCAAAATAACTCTATCCAAACAAACTCAAACAATTAACCCAAACTAACTCTATCCAAACTAAATCAAACAATTAACCCAAACTAACTCTATCCAAACTAACCCAAACAATTAACCCAAACTAACTCTATCCAAACTAACCCAAACAATTAACCCAAACTAACTCTATCCAAACTAACCCTAGCTAACCCAAACAATTAACCCAAACTAACCCTAGCTAACCTAAACAAATAATCCAAACTAACTCTATCCAAACTAACCCTAGCTAACCCAAACAATTAACCCAAACTAACTCTATCCAAACTAACCCTAGCTAACCCAAACTAACTCTATCCAAACTAACCCTAGTTAACCCAAACAATTAACCCAAACTAACTCTATCCAAACTAACCCTAGTTAACCCAAACAATTAACCCAAACTATCTCTATCCAAACTAACCCTAGCTAACCCAAACAATTAACCCAAACTAACCCTAGCTAACCTAAACAAATAATCCAAACTAACTCTATCCAAACTAACCCTAGTTAACCCAAACAATTAACCCAAACTATCTCTATCCAAACTAACCCTATCTAACCCAAACAATTAACCCAAACTAACTCTATCCAAACTAACCCTAGTTAACCTAAACAAATAATCCAAACTAACTCTAGCCGACCCAAACAACTAGCCTGAGCCAAACCTAGCTTATCCAAACTAAGACAACTAATCCAACCAAACCTATACCAATACGTTGGTTAACCTTAGATAACCAAGACTTACCAGACTATTTCTATTTAACTTCAATCCTTGTGTCTGAAACATTCTACTCTATGGCTTTAAATAAATAATGCTTGCTTCAACATCAGTTCTTGACCACAGAACAGAAAGACAAAGGGGTGTCAGAGTTGGCTCATCAGCAGAAATAGCTAAACCACACCGTAATAAATTAAATCTTTCACCCTTCGATTGCAGTGTTTTGACGATGGAAAGCCTGGGGGAAGATGCTGACCGTGTTAGGGTCAGTTAGAACTCTGCTGGACTGATGGCACCATGAACAACCCTCACGTTAGGGGGTCTCTGTAATTGGCCATGACGCTATCATTTGGAAAACATAACTAAGAATAAAGCCAAGAGCTAAACAGCATCGCTCTCTTAAAAAAGCCAGTGTTTAACTGACTACATGTGTTTTATTAGGAGATCAGAGACACAAACACATGAAGAGAACCTTTCCACTGTAAAGGACTTTTTAACTAGGAGGCTCCCAAACTTTAACTCACAAATAATTTGAATAAAGTGAAATATGATATAAATGCGCCCTTAAAACTTTCAGTCCATTTGTAACCCTCTGGGGTCCACAAACTCTCCTGCACATCAAATTCTCTGTTTCTATATATGTTTCTGTATCTTTGTGATAATTCAGAGCAGATATATAGTCCAAACATTTCCTGTAAAATCTGTAAAATCACCCTTTCCATTACATCTTATGCTGAGACCATATGTGACTCATATCCAGAGTTATGAGGCTGTGAAGAGGGGCTGAGATACACGTCATCTGCCTCTCACCGCGTGGAAGTGGTGGATTTGTGTGTCTGTTGACATTTTATGTAAAACTGACAAATGGACACTCAGGAAATCACTAAGGAGTGACCCATCATGCCAGAATCCCTCCATTCTTCATTCAGGCCACATCGGAGACACATGTGAAACGGCGCGCAGAGAGTTTACGGCTGTTGAAGTTGCAGCGCTTTTGGAAAGCAGTGATGAAATTTTGATATGAAACATGTGAGTATTGTGTTACATGAAGAGCCATAAAGGAGAATTTAAGAAGATATGCACACATCGTGAGACTGACCACAGAGTGGTACTTCTTTCTGTTCTTTTGCACTAGCTTGATAAAACATGCAATATATATATATGTTTACATTGGCACATACCAAGTGAAATAATAAATAGAAAGAATAATAAAACATTCATGGAAAATCTTTTGCAATATTTGAATGTCTTAGCACCATGATATGTGCTAGTGTGGGTGCTACAATGGCATATAACACCTGAGCATTTAATACATCAGCACATCAACTTCAGGTTGGCTTGACAAAGCCATTGAAATCTCATGTGGTTGTTAAGATGTGGGCATGTTATCCCAGATGGTTTTTATTGTGGTTTCCCATTGTAAATCAAAGCACGACTGTTGCTTCTTAATTATGTTGGTAGTTAATGCAATGTGTAAGGCCTTCTGTCCAGCTCCTGAAGTCCTAATCAATGGGAGAGATTGTATCTGTATCGATTAATTTCTGTTGCCATTTCAAGATCTGAACTCTTCTGTTTCCAAGCCAAATTTAACAATACAAAATAAGAGTATTCCTTTAATACTGTTGTTTAAATATAAGAAATAAGATGATTTTATTAAAAATGACAGCAGTGTATGAAAGCTGCTATATTAATAAACCTGCCTTGGCTAAAAATTATTTTGTTTCTTTTACAGAAATAATTAGGAATACAGAATAATTCGTTCTAATGTTTTGCGTGTAAAATAATATTAATAATATTTAGCACTCTCTATTTGAAGTTATTATTTCAAAAATGGTGTGTGCAGAAGTTTGAACATTCACGATCAAACTACAAGCTTTGTTGAAGCTGTGCTGAAATTAAGCGAAAATAACTGAACACATCCTCTACAGAGAAATATGAAATATGGCATTTTGTAGTCTACAATCTCTATTTTTTTACATATTGGAAAAAAACAAAACATTAAATGTGTGTTCACAACTTTTACACACCAATATCTTCTTAAATAGCTTAATTCAATAAACAGTAATTGTGCATTAAAATGTGCAGAAGTGTGTCTATATAGAGGACGTGTTCACTAATTTGCGCTCAGAAAAATCAAGAGAAAAAATGGCATTTGAAAACAGAACTGTATATAAAGGGCTGATCATACAAAAGAGGATCTGAAAGCGTGTGTTTAACATCTCTGTGTCTTTTAACAATGCTGAGTTCTGAAGCAGCAGCTCTCGGTTCTCTTTAAGGTCCGGTGTTGGATCTCTCCGGCCGCGCCGCTGTTTGCTTTGCGGATTCTGCGCCCTACAGGCCTCCAGATAAAAGATCAAATACGTGTCAGGACAATAGCGCTCGCCTCTGAATCAGATCAAACGGCTCTCCGGCGAAGAGGCTGAGCGGGCGGCGGAGAGTTTGCGGTTCTGAGTGTGAAGGTGGAGCGCTGGAGTTACGGCGCTGCTGCTGCTGCTGCTGCCGCCGCTGCTGCTGGTTTGAACAGCTGTGCACACTCACACACACACACACACAGAGCTGAGCGCAGGATGATTAAACGCAGGATGAAAGGCTGAGCTCATCGCTGCCTTTGTAGTGGATGGAGTTCAACATCACACAGGACCAATTGTGGGATTTAAAAACAAACAAGCTTTTACATCTTATTCTTACTTCATTTCTGTATTTGCATTCTTGTTTACTGCTCTTTCAGCAATATCTTGCCCTGTTCATTGTTATTATTTACCTTGCACTCTTAAAAAAAAGACGATTCTTTAGTAAAAACAGTGGTTCTGTATAACCATGAACACTCAAAGAACCATTTGCAACACCGAACCCTTGAAGAACCATCTTTTTTTAGCATGTACTGTTACAGCTATTGTTTTATTAATATTGTATTGTTTATTGTTGTGCCTTTGTTTATCTTATTGTTCTGTTGTTAATGATTGTTTTACTTTGTGTATTTTATTTATTTATTATTTTTATTTATTGTAGTTTGGTCATTTATTATTTATTGTTGTTGTTGGTTCAAAATATCTATCGTTCTGTCTCTCCCACTCTGTCCCTCTCGGTCACTCTTTTTCCCTCCTTCCTCCTACCCTCTCTCTCTCACTCTTTATCAAACTGTGAGAGAGAGAGAGAGAGAGAGAGAGAGAGGGGGAGAGAGAGAGAGAGAGAGAGAGGGAGAGAGAGAGACAGTGAGAGAGAGAGAGAGAGAGAGAGAGAGAGAGAGAGAGAGATAGAGAGAGAGCGAGTGAGAGACAGTGAGAGACAGAGAGAGAGAGAGAGAGAGAGAGAGAGAGGGAGAGGAGAGAGAGAGAGAGAGAGAGAGAGAGAGAGAGAGAGAGAGAGAGAGACAGTGAGAGACAGAGAGAGAGAGAGAGAGAGAGAGAGAGAGGGAGAGAGAGAGACAGTGAGAGACAGAGAGAGAGAGAGAGAGAGAGAGAGAGGGAGGGAGAGAGAGAGAGAGAGAGAGAGGGAGAGAGAGAGAGAGAGAGAGTGGGAGAGAGAGAGACAGTGAGAGACAGTGAGCGAGAGAGAGAGAGAGAGAGAGAGAGAGACAGAGAGAGAGAGAGAGAGAGAGAGAGAGAGAGAGAGAGAGACAGAGAGAGAGAGACAGAGAGAGAGAGACAGAGAGAGAGGGAGAGAAAGAGAGAGAGAGAGAGAGAGACAGTGAGAGACAGTGAGCGAGAGAGAGAGAGAGAGAGAGAGAGAGAGAGAGAGAGAGAGAGACAGAGAGAGAGAGACAGAGAGAGAGAGAGAGAGAGAGAGAGAGAGAGAGAGAGAGACAGAGAGAGAGAGACAGAGAGAGAGAGAGAGAGAGAGAGAGAGAGAGAGAGAGAGAGAGAGAGATATTAGGGTTAGAAACATCACCTGCTTTGTACATCACACTCCCTGAAACCTAACAGCCTCTTTAACACATGCACTTTTATGTGGAACTTTACAGGTAATTAAACAGGAAGGGGCTCATTTTAAACAAAGGCTGGAGTCAAATGTGGAAAATTAGGTGGGAGTATATTTGGCGTGTGATTCTAGTGTGATTCGAGTGTGTTTACATGCACTTAATAATGCGATTTTGTTAGTAATCCAATCACCGCCTTTAAATGCACTTGAGCAATGAGATAATGGGAAACTCTGGGATGAGTCAGGTAGCAATCAGATTTCTGAATCAGAGAGAAATGAGAGTAAGACTAGGCGTTTACAAGCACTGAGAAATCTGATGTTGCGCTAAAATCCAGCTCCCTTCATCAGATTTCTCAATCCGTTTCTAGACCTTACTCTGATCTAAGAGATCTAAGTATGCTGTTTACATGACCGTTTAAATAGTCAGATAACAACAGAAATCTGATTGTGATCGGATTATTAAGCACACTCACTGTCACACTGCCCAGCTCTGAGTGTCAGTGTGACCGTGCAGTACTGACTCTAATCTTCAACCCACACATTTGTGTCTGGAGATATTTTATCATGATTTGAAGTGGCTGTGATGAAAAGTCAAGTCATGATGATGATCATGCTGGGAATGGCCTCATCCTACCATTCTTTGGTATCTAAAGAAATGAAAGAAATTAGCCAGGCCATATTACAGAAATCAACACTCATCATTCTTTCACTTGCCAGCTGAAACTTTGGCTTTTCAGTTTGCCTCCTGTTTATTATAGTTGTAATATAGTAATTAATTATAATATCAGTTAATTATAGTAGTGTTGCACTGTTTACATTGTACCGGTTCAGGTATTAGTTTGCATGCCTTTTTTTTTTCTGCGTATGTTATTTGTGATAAATCATGTCATTATAATTTTACACTGCCATTTTAAAACTGGCCAGGGACAAGAGATGCAAATCAGCCTAACTCTGCCTCATTTACTGCACTGTTGATAAACACCTTTCACTGAATTCACTGTCCCTGACAAATAAACGAAAAAGAAAATAAACAAAAACAAACTCTGAAGTGAAAAAAGGAGAGAACACAGTGGAAGAGATAAGAGAACTAAAGATATGAGGAAAAAAGGAAGGGAAGAAAAAGCGGAGAGAGAAAAAAACAGGAGTAGAGAAGGTAAAGAAGAAGAGAAGAGAGTAAAAGAGAGAAGGGGCAATAAAAGAAGAGAAAAGAAGAGAAGTAAGGAGAATAGAAGAGAAGAGAGTTAAACAGAGGAGAAACAAGACGAGAGAAGCGAAGAGGAGAGGAGAAGAAAGGATAAGAGGTGAGAAGGAAAGAAGGAAGAGACAAAAAGAGGAGAAAAGAGAAGAAAAAAGAAAAGAAGAATGGAGAAGAGAAGAAACAAAAAGAGGAGAAAAGAGGAGAAAAAAGAAAAGAAGAATGGAGAAGAGAAGAAACAAAAAGAGGAGAAGAGGACAGAAGAAAAGAAAAAACCAAAGAGAGGAGAAGAGAAGGAAATGAAGAAAGAAGAAAACAGAGAGGGGAAAGGAAGAGAACAGAAGACAACTGATAAGAAGAACGGAGAAGAGAACAGAAGAGAACAGAAGACAACTGATAAGAAGAACGGAGAAGAGAACAGAAGAGAACAGAAGACAACTGATAAGAAGAACGGAGAAGAGAACAGAAGAGAACAGAAGACAACTGATAAGAAGAACGGAGAAGAGAACAGAAGAGAACAGAAGACAACTGATAAGAAGAACGGAGAAGAGAACAGAAGAGAACAGAAGACAACTGATAAGAAGAACGGAGAAGAGAACAGAAGAGAACAGAAGACAACTGATAAGAAGAACGGAGAAGAGAACAGAAGAGAACAGAAGACAAATGATAAGAAGAGCGGAGAAGAGAACAGAAGAGAACAGAAGACAAATGATAAGAAGAACGGAGACGAGAACAGAAGAGAGCGGAAGACAAATGATAAGAAGAACGGAGACGAGAACAGAAGAGAGCGGAAGACAAATGATAAGAAGAACGGAGAAGAGAACAGAAGAGAACAGAAGACAAATGATAAGAAGAAGGGAGAAGAGAACAGAAGAGAGCGGAAGACAAATGATAAGAAGAACGGAGAAGAGAACAGAAGAGAGCGGAAGACAAATGATAAGAAGAACGGAGAACAGAACAGAAGAGAACAGAAGACAACTGATAAGAAGAACGGAGAAGAGAACAGAAGAGAGCGGAAGACAACTGATAAGAAGAACGGAGAAGAGAACAGAAGAGAACAGAAGACAACTGATAAGAAGAACGGAGAAGAGAACAGAAGAGAACAGAAGACAAATGATAAGAAGAACGGAGAAGAGAACAGAAGAGAACAGAAGACAAATGATAAGAAGAACGGAGAAGAGAACAGAAGAGAACAGAAGACAACTGATAAGAAGAACGGAGAAGAGAACAGAAGAGAGCGGAAGACAAATGATAAGAAGAACGGAGAAGAGAACAGAAGAGAACAGAAGACAACTGATAAGAAGAACGGAGACGAGAACAGAAGAGAACAGAAGACAAATAATAAGAAGAACGGAGAAGAGAACAGAAGAGAACAGAAGACAAATGATCAGAAGAACGGAGAACAGAACAGAAGAGAACAGAAGACAACTGATAAGAAGAACGGAGAAGAGAACAGAAGAGAACAGAAGACAACTGATAAGAAGAACGGAGACGAGAACAGAAGAGAACAGAAGACAAATAATAAGAAGAACGGAGAAGAGAACAGAAGAGAACAGAAGACAAATGATCAGAAGAACGGAGAAGAGAACAGAAGAGAACAGAAGACAAATGATCAGAAGAACGGAGAAGAGAACAGAAGAGAACAGAAGACAAATGATCAGAAGAACGGAGAAGAGAACAGAAGAGAACAGAAGACAAATGATAAGAAGAACGGAGAAGAGAACAGAAGAGAACAGAAGACAAATGATAAGAAGAACGGAGAAGAGAACAGAAGAGAGCGAAAGACAGATTTTTGGTGAACTGCTCCTTTAGCTGTGTCAGATTAGCTGAATTCTTCACTGTGCTGTGCAAATAGCTGAGGTTTGGTCCATCATCTGTTTCAGCACCCTGGAGCAAATTAGCAGACTTTATTCACACATCACTCCATCGTTAATATGCCAGCGCCTGCCTTTACCCACAATGCCGCAGCCGCTAACTCTTCTCCAAAACAGCCGCAGCTCGGCAGACACGCAGACCAAAACCAAACATCTCTTCTGCTCCTCTGAAGTCGATCTGTCTCCGTCTGTCTGAGCGCGTGAAGAACAGAGGAATGTGAGAGGAGTGAAAACTCTCACTCGTCTGTCTTCACTAGCACACTTCACACCGAGCTGCAGACGAGCGCTGCGCGGAGTCGGGAATTCTTACTAAGAGCTCACACTTACAGGGGAATTCCACCCACTTTTAAAAATGTCTTCATGATTAAATAGTTAAGACGTAACCACAGTGGTGGTGACCGAACTCAGAGCTCGGTTCATTTAATAAGAACTATATGGGAAAACTTACTCCACCGATAATCCAAGTTAAAAGTGAGCTTGATGGAAACAGCAAAGTCACAACTTTTTATAAAACACTTTCATTTGCACTTGGTGTGGAAAGTGAGTGGAGACACAGCTGCAGGGGCAATTTCAATCCAGAACTGGTCGACCAACCTTTGACCACACTACCGCTCAATCAGATCCTTACAACAACGTTCCAACGTCTAGTGCAAATGCTTCCCAGAAGAACAGAGCCTGTTCCTGTAGCACAAACTCAACATTAATACCTTCCTTTTAGAAGAAACTGCTGTCCACACACATTTTGGAACACACACTGCAGGTGTTTAAAATCTCTGCAAGCATTCTCGCTTCACTGGAAAGCAACAGTGAGAACCCTTTTTTTAAAAAAAAGGAAGGTGAGGTGTCCCCAAACTTTTTCCGGGTGGTGTGCACCCACACTCGCTCCAGATGTGCTGAGCCGAATCAAAGTGTCTGAGCGTCTCTGAGGCCTGCAGTGTGCTTTATGAGCTCTATAAAAACCCCAAAAAGAGAAATGTGAAATCTGTAGACCAGCCCCCACCCCTCTGCCCCAGGACCCCCGCTGTGGTCCTGCAGCTTTTGCTGTAAACCCACAGCACGGGACCCTCAGCTCAGAGCTAATATTTACACTGCCTGCCGTGTGAGAGTGAGAGAGAGCTCAGGAGAAACGAACCGCTTAATTACAGATACAACAGTGAGGGATGAAAAAACAACAGAGAAACGTTCAATATCACTGTCACTCTGCTATACGTGCCATTAACTCTGCATTATTATACACATTTACACAGCTATGTGATGAATTACACTTACATTCTGACCTCTACTGTTGGTCTAGACAAAAATAAGTAAATCGCAACAGCAGCTTTTCACTAAGGCCGCAAAATATTGACTCAAAACGCAACGTTCGATAAAGCCATTAGAAGTCGCAATGCTGCTGTGAGAAGCAATACATTGTTATTAAAATAGCGCACCTCCGACTGGACGTGATGCAAGTGCAGACCTTTTATTTCAGAAATCTAACCTCTCCTTTGAGCAAAAAACTAAATTATACACCACTCAAAATTCACTACTGTGCAAAATAAAAAAGAAATGTCTCATGTCTGCTCACATCAGAACTGAGAGCACTAAAAGGCTGAGAAACAGGCAGCACTACCTCAACAAAAACAACAGGAAAAATAAGTGTGTTGGTAATGTGATGACATCCCGCTGCTGCTGTGTGTGTACAAGAAACTTTGCAGGGTCAAACCATCTGGCCTCTTATGTTATGGCCATTCTAATGATGTGTGTATCGGGGAAACTCATATTGCCACACCGATAAAAACACGATTTATCAAGCAGCCCTACTTTGCATTCCACACACACGTGGTACACTCTTAAAAGGCATCTTTAGTGAAGACAACTGGTTCTACATAGGCCCATTTCATGCTTAAATGGTTCTCTGCACCGTTCTTCTGTTGTTACAAGTTTGACACTATCATTATAAAAGAACCCTTTTTGGTGCTATACAGAACCCTTTAGATAAAACAACGCCTTCGCCATCTGTCTGAGGAACCATTTGACCCTGCAAAGCTACTTCTGCAAGCGGCTATTCTTCAGTCTCCGTTGGACTGATGGCAGAGCCGACACTACAGTGACTCACTATCACCTCTTGAGGTACAAAGTGGTATAACAAGACAGTACAGGCTGGGGCTACCTGGTTAGCATGCTAACCACTTTGGTACACAATAGATAGATAGATAGATAGATAGATAGATAGATAGATAGATAGATAGATAGATAGATAGATAGATGGATAGATGGATAGATGGATAGAGACAGACAGACACAGACAGACAGACAGATAGGAGATAGACAGACAGGAGACAGACAGACAGACAGACAGACAGACAGACAGACAGACAGATAGATACAGACAGACAGATAGAGACAGACAGACAGATAGAGACAGACAGACAGACAGACAGATACAGACAGACAGACAGACAGATAGAGTATATAAGGTCTTTGATGTAACATCAAAATGGTTATTTCTTCACATTCTGTTGATTATTTAAGGTTCTTTTGGAAACAAACAAACAATAAATCCATACACATTGCTCTTTTATAATGAACCCCGTCCCGTTTAATTACCTTTAATTGCTGCATAAAGCAGCATGTGTGAAAGGGGTGGTCAGGTTTCAGGGAGCATGATGTAGAAAGTGGTTCATGTTTCTAGCCATTGAAGTAAACTTTTCTATCAAGTGAGTACAAAGAAGGCTAACCGAGTCCAAGCCTGCTCAAGCTTTTCTAAAGCATCGCTGATCTAATAAGGTCACTATGTAGACTTTGCATTAAGTTTCCTATGGAGCAGATACACCATACTAGAGCAGCTTCTGATAAATCTATAATAACATATTTAATAGCCAGTTGAAGCATAAAGTCTCCATATTTGCAACATGTGGGGTCCAAAAAATGAGGCCATCTCTTAAACGTCCTGATCAGGGCAAAACTCCAAAATATTAAATTGCATACAGACTACAGTCAGTGTACAGCAGGGTGGCCTTCACTCTACAAACATCAGCCCAACAGTTCCATCCAGAGTTTAGTATGGGACACTGACAGACAGAACAGAGTCCAGGAAAGAGTGCGTGTGGAGTCCAGGAAGGAGAATGAGTGTGCGTGATTGATGAAGGTGCTCTCACATTGGCTCTACACCACACAGCACTTTACAGTTATAGACCACAGACTCCCCCTACACTCACCACAGAACCACCATACACTCACCATATGCTCACCATAAGTTCATGATACTCTCACTTCACAGTCACCATAGACCAACCATAGATTCATCACGCGCTTACTGTACATACATTTACCATGGACTCATCATACACCATGCGTTCACTTTACTCTCACCATAAGCTCACCATAGACACACCATACAGCCACCACGGACCCACCACATGCTTACTGTAAACACATTTACCATGGACTCATCATACACCATGCGTTCACTTTACTCTCACCATAAGCTCACCATAGACACACCATACCTTCACCACGGACCCACCACATGCTTACTGTAAACACATTTACCATGGACTCATCATACACCATGCGTTCACTTTACTCTCACCATAAGCTCACCATAGACACACCATACCTTCACCATGGACCCACCACACGCTTACTGTAAACACATTTACCATGGACTCATCATACACCATGCGTTCACTTTACTCTCACCATAAGCTCACCATAGACACACCATACCTTCACCATGGACCCACCACACGCTTACTGTAAACACATTTACCATGGACTCATCATACACCATGCGTTCACTTTACTCTCACCATAAGCTCACCATAGACACACCATACCTTCACCATGGACCCACCACACGCTTACTGTAAACACATTTACCATGGACTCATCATACACCATGCGTTCACTTTACTCTCACCATAAGCTCACCATAGACACACCATACCTTCACCATGGACCCACCACATGCTTACTGTAAATACAGTCACCATGGACTCACCACTCACCATGCGTTCACTTTACTCTCACCATAAGCTCACCATAGACACACCATACAGTCACCAGACACTCACCATAGATTCACCATATGCTCACTATGCACTCAACATACACACAAGTATGCTCACCATAGACTCAAAAAACACTCATCATATGCTCACGATAAATTCAACACATGCTCACTATGCATTCACCATAAGCAACCATACGCTCACCACAGACTGACTAAACACTCACCATAGAGGCCCCATAGGCTCACCATATGATTAACATAGACTCACTATAGCCCCATCACATGCTCACCATAGCCTCGCCATACGCTCACCATAGCCTCCCTATACGCTAACCATACACCTTCACCTTAAAAACCTAAAACTATTTGTCAACAGTCTGTTTTGATAAAGAAGTCATTTTAAATGAGAGGGAAATAATCTTTATATTAGTCGTTACGTGAATTATGTAATTTAGTACTGAAACTGAAAAGGAAATTTCCAACACGTAACTGAAGATGTGGTACTCGGATTAGCAATTCAGAATAATTTAAGAACTTTCTTGCTCTTTTTTGTTTCCTTTATATGAATTTGTCATGGTCCATCAGTCCATCCACTGCTTTAAAAAGGTCATTCAGAAAACAAACGGCTGTTTCGTAAGAGCTCTTATTACAGCCAATCGCTCCTCTACAGAAAACCAGTCCAGGACTGTCAGACTGGAGCAGGTCTGGAGTTGAAGTCTTCGTCTGGCTTTACTCCAGACCTTCTCCAACAGAAGGTCTAAATCTGCATGAAGGTTTGTTTCTATTCCCAACCAAATGATCTCACTTTAACACAAATATTGGCAGAGTCGCATCTCTTAATAAAACGATACGGACATAAATGCCGTCTGGAGATGGAGCTAGGTGTCAAAGGTCACGGAGGAGAGGGTTTCGTTTCCTCACGTACACCACAGGAAAGCGTAAAGGTTCTGTGGAGAACATGTGACCTCCTCACTCTGGGCGAAAACTTGCATTGCTTAAAGGAAAAAAAAGAAATGCAACAAGGAAAAAATGATGGAAAATCATCTGATCAGAAAACAATCAGAAACGAAGGAGTTATGTGCGTCTGAAAACAGATACGGAGAGAGAGAAAAAGAGAAACTGAGAGACTATAATTATTATAAAAAAGAGGGAGACGTTTAAAAAGGGGGAGAGACGAGGAGAGATGAGAGAGAGACTAACAAAAAGAGAGACAGAGATAAACTGATAGAGAAATACAGACAGTGAGAGATAGAGAGAAAGAGAGTGACAGAGAGAGAGAGAGAGAGAGAACATAGACACTGAGAAAGAGAGAAAGAAAGGGACTATGTGAAAGAGAGTGAGAGAACAAAGAAAGATACCGAAAGAAAGGAAAAGGAGAATAAAAGAGGGAGGAGAAAGTGAGAGGGAAATGAGAAGGGGACTGAGAGACTTATAGAGAGAGAGAGAGAGAGAGATTGAGAGAGAGAGAGAGAGAGAGAGAGAGAGAGACAGAGGGAGGAAGAGTGAGAGGAGAGAGAGAAACAGAAAGAGACTAATAAAGAAAGAGAAAGAGAGCGAGAGAAAAGAGAAACAAACTAAAAGAAGAGAAAAAAGAACAAGCAAGGGAGGAAAAAAACGAGAGACGGAGAAAGAGAGCGAGAGAGAGCAAGACAGAGGGAGAGGGAGAGACGAGAAAAAGAAAACAGAGAAAAACACTAATATATATATACATATATATATATATATATATATATATATATATATATATATATATATAGAGAGAGAGAGAGAGAGAGAGAGAGGAAGGGAAAGTGAGAGGAGAGAGAGAGAAAACAGAAAGGGACTAATGAAGAAAGAGAGCGAGAGAGAGAAAAGAGAAACTAAAAGAAGAGAAAAAAGAGAAAAAGAGGGAGGAAAAAAGCAAGAGACTAATAGAAAAAGAGAGAGAGGGAGGGAGAGTGAGAGAGATAGAGAAGAAAAAAGAAAACAGAGAGAAAGACACTAATAGAGAAAGATAAAGAAGAGAGACAGTAAAATAAGAGAAAAAGGGAACGTGAGCGAGGAGAAAGCGAGAGAGACGAGAAAGAGAGCGAGAGACTAATAGAGAGAGAGAATGAGAGAAATAAAGAGGAGAAAAAGAAAACAGAGACTAATACAGAGGAAGAGAGAAAAGAGAAAGATATTGAAACAAGAGTAAGTGAGAGCGACAAGAAAGAGTGAGAGACACAAAGAGGAGAACCAGAAAAACCGAAGAAGACACTAAGAGAAAAAGAAAAAAAAGATATTTAAAAGAGGGAGGAGTAAGGATTAGAAACAAGAAAGAGGGATAGAGACAGAGAGAGAGAGAGACAGAGAGAGAGAGAGAGAGAGAGAGAGAGAGAGAGAGAGAGAGAGAGAGAGAGACAGAGAGAGAGACAGAGAGAGAGAGAGAGAGAGAGAGAGAGAGAGAGAGAGAGAGAGAGACAGAGAGAGAGAGAGAGAAAGAGAGAGAGAGAGAGACAGAGAGACAGAGAGAGAGAGAGAGAGAGAGAGAGACAGAGAGAGAGAGAGAGAGAGAGAGAGAGAGAGAGAGAGAGAGAGAGAGAGAGAGAGAGAGACAGAGAGAGAGAGAGAGAGAGAGACAGAGAGAGAGAGAGAGAGAGACAGAGAGAGAGAGAGACAGAGAGAGAGAGAGAGAGAGAGAGAGAGAGAGAGAGAGAGAGAGAGAGACAGAGAGAGAGAGAGAGACAGAGAGAGAGAGAGAGAGAGAGAGAGAGACAGAGAGACAGAGAGAGAGACAGAGAGAGAGAGAGACAGAGAGAGAGAGAGACAGAGAGAGAGAGAGAGAGAGAGAGAGAGAGAGAGACAGAGAGAGAGAGAGAGAGAGAGACAGAGAGAGAGAGAGACAGAGAGAGAGAGAGAGAGAGACAGAGAGAGAGAGAGAGAGAGAGAGAGACAGAGAGAGAGAGAGAGAGAGAGAGAGAGAGAGAGAGAGAGAGAGAGAGACAGAGAGAGAGAGAGAGAGAGAGAGAGAGACAGAGAGACAGAGAGAGAGAGAGAGAGAGAGAGAGAGAGAGAGAGACAGAGAGAGAGAGAGAGAGAGAGAGAGAGAGAGAGAGAGAGAGACAGAGAGAGAGAGAGAGAGAGAGAGACAGAGAGAGAGAGAGAGAGAGACAGAGAGAGAGAGAGACAGAGAGAGAGAGAGAGAGAGAGAGAGAGAGAGAGACAGAGAGAGAGAGAGAGAGAGACAGAGAGAGAGAGAGACAGAGAGAGAGAGAGAGAGACAGAGAGAGAGAGAGAGAGAGAGAGAGAGAGACAGAGAGAGAGAGAGAGAGAGAGAGAGACAGAGAGAGAGAGAGAGAGAGAGAGAGAGACAGAGAGACAGAGAGAGAGAGAGAGAGAGAGAGAGAGAGACAGAGAGAGAGAGACAGAGAGAGAGAGACAGAGAGAGAGAGAGAGAGAGAGAGAGAGACAGAGAGAGAGAGAGAGAGAGAGAGAGAGAGAGAGAGAGAGACAGAGAGAGAGAGAGAGAGAGAGAGACAGAGAGAGAGAGAGAGAGAGAGAGACAGAGAGAGAGAGAGAGAGAGAGAGACAGAGAGAGAGAGAGAGAGAGACCTGTGTCTTTACCAAACTGAATAAGAAATTTTCCACACAGTGAGAGAACAAACATACTTTTTCCTTTCAAGTCTGTTTTTCAACGTATTTTATAACAAGACCCGAGTTTCTAAAAACTCATATGAGACCTGTCGACCTTATTTATAGACTTTTTTGCCCTGTTTTTGGCCCTTGGCCCACCACCAACGCTGCACTTTAACCATCTACGACAAAAAGTTTGCGCACCCCCATTTTAAACAGTTGTTATTCAAACCATGTCCAACTTTGAGGTCACCACTCTGAGAGAAGTGTGCCAGCGACACGCTTACTACCATGTAGTGACCTGCCTGTAACTGTATTTACCCTGCAGCTTTTACAGGCCTGTCCGTCACCAGCCGCCCGCTTTCGCCTGCGCACACACACACTGACGTCAGCCTGCAGAACATGAGAAACTTCCACACCAATAAACTCCAGCCATGTTGACATTAGAAACAAGAAAAGCTGCAGCAAGGTTGATACGAGGCATTTTGTTATACACTCAGGACTAATTTCTGCCGTGTTATGTTTGGAAAGTTGAACTGGTGTGATTTGCGCTGTGTGGTTAGGCTGATAGCATAAATAGCTCATTTCATAAAGCATATTTCAGTGATTTCACGATGAGCGCACGGAACATCTGGCAAGAAAGTCTCTCAAATATATCACTGAAAAAAAAAAACCTGCTTTAACTGCAAAAAAGTAAGAAACATGGCTGTCTTCATTCTGTGGCAGAAGTCAAAATATCTAACAATTACAGAGTAACTGAAATACAACCACAGAAGTCTTTATATGAAAGTGTTATAGGAGTAAATCAATGGTATTAATCTCTCGGAATGAAAGGTATACAGCTGTAATTTAACTACAACAAGCTGTATATGAAATGAATTCATGTAAGAGATATTTAACTATAGTAAGTTGTATATGAATGGAAATCATATATGAAGACTGTAACTACAGCAGGGTCTTTATGAATGGAAGTGATTATGGTAGTTATTAAGATATAGAAAGCTGTTTATGAATGCAAGTCAAATAGGAGGAATTCACCTATAGTAATAAGCAATACGTACACTATAGCAAGCTACATAAAAATGTGAGCAACGTAGGTGGAATTTAAAGATAGCAAGATGTATATGAATGGAAGTCATGTAGAAGTAACTGTACTCCTGCAAACTGTATATGAATAGAGGCCATATACAAGTAATTGCACTATTGCAAGATACAAATGAATGGAAGTCGTGTAGAAGTAAGTGTACTACTGTAAGCTGTATATGAAAGGAAGTCATGTAGAAGTAAGTGTACTACTGTAAGCTGTATATGAATGGAAGTCATGTAGAAGTAAGTGTACTACTGTAAGCTGTATATGAATGGAAGTCATGTAGAAGTAAGTGTACTACTGTAAGCCATATATGAATGGAAGTCATGTAGAAGTAAGTGTACTACTGTAAGCTGTATATGAATGGAAGTCATGTAGAAGTAAGTGTACTACTGTAAGCTATATATGAATGGAAGTCATGTAGAAGTAAGTGTACTACTGTAAGCTGTATATGAATGGAAGTCATGTAGAAGTAAGTGTACTACTGTAAGCTATATATGAATGGAAGTCATGTAGAAGTAAGTGTACTACTGTAAGCTATATATGAATGGAAGTCATGTAGAAGTAAGTGTACTACTGTAAGCTATATATGAATGGAAGTCATGTAGAAGTAAGTGTACTACTGTAAGCTATATATGAATGGAGGTCATACAGAAGTAAGTGTACTACTGTAAGCTATATATGAATGGAGGTCATACAGAAGTAAGTGTACTACTGTAAGCCATATATGAATGGAGGTCATACAGAAGTAAGTGTACTACTGTAAGCTATATATGAATGGAAGTCATGTAGAAGTAAGTGTACTACTGTAAGCTGTATATGAATGGAAGTCATGTAGAAGTAAGTGTACTACTGTAAGCTGTATATGAATGGAAGTCATGTAGAAGTAAGTGTACTACTGTAAGCTGTATATGAATGGAGGTCATACAGAAGTAAGTGTACTACTGTAAGCTATATATGAATGGAGGTCATACAGAAGTAAGTGTACTACTGTAAGCTATATATGAATGGAGGTCATACAGAAGTAAGTGTACTACTGTAAGCTATATATGAATGGAAGTCATGTAGAAGTAAGTGTACTACTGTAAGCTGTATATGAATGGAGGTCATACAGAAGTAAGTGTACTACTGTAAGCTATATATGAATGGAGGTCATACAGAAGTAAGTGTACTACTGTAAGCTATATATGAATGGAGGTCATACAGAAGTAAGTGTACTACTGTAAGCTGTATATGAATGGAGGTCATACAGAAGTAAGTGTACTACTGTAAGCTGTATATGAATGGAGGTCATACAGAAGTAAGTGTACTATTGCAGGCTGTAGAATTTAACTCCAGAAGGTTTTGTATTAATAAAAGAAATCCTATAATGCTGCAGCATTCTCTAGGTCAATGGAGCAGCAGTCCTTTAAAGCTCCTACAGTAGAGGACTTGTTGCAGTGTGGCATGCTGTTAAATGAATAGAATGTCCTGTAACAGTCGTATAACTACCGCTTTGGCCCCGCATCGTCCTTCACGGGCAGCAGGAATCTCCAGTCTGTCCATGCCAGCCAAGTTCCTCTGACCTCTAACCCCTGAGCTCTCTTCTCCAGCCCTTTACCTAAAAAGGAGCGACGCACTGGCCTTCACTTCCTCTGATCCGGAGTTTAATCTGCTTACAGACAAACACTGCTGCCCAAACCGCACCGTCTGGGGCAAAAACAAGGGAAAAAGAACTCTGTAGAGGGCAAAAGGGTCGTACGTCGTCTGTCAGATGAAGGAAGAATCAACTTCTCTTTTTTTAAAAGCAAATTCAATCCATTTTCCTCTCTCTTTTCCAGGGCATTAAACTATCTCATTACATAGCTGACTGCGTCACTCAATCCAAAGCTGTAATGGAGCATCCAGCGCAAGCATCATGTCTCTACAGGCTCCAGGAACCGATGGAGGTGCTTTATTTCTGCCGGAAAAAATGTGTTCTGAGGTTTGTTCTCAAATAATGTGTACAATATCTGGGTCTAATAATAGCAAACAAACCACAAATCCTGAGCTCCACTGAGGGTGAGACATCCAACAGGTGCTCTGGAGGAGAAGCACTTTGTAGCTTCAGTGGATGAGCAATTAAGACCTGTAAAGAACACTGTGTGGCCTTTTGGATAAAACTTCTCCAATTGGGAAGCAAACGGACAGATCGATCGCCTCTTTTAAGCATTCAGAAAGACGATTAACCATGAATTGGAGCTGATGCATATAAAACATTGATTATAGGGGTGACATGATAGTGATATTGATACTATGTCATACCGATGATGCCACGATTACACATTCATAAAAAAAAAAAAAAAAAAAGCTCTATAATACTCCATGATGTTCATATGATCCACACAGATTGTAATACACTACAGGAAGTGTAGGGGTGATATAACGTCTACTGTTTCATTTAAAAATCCTGTATAATGCTCATGCGATCCACATAGTCATTGTGACAGACTGTAATACACTACAGGAAGTGGAGGGGGCGATATGACTTCTATTGTTTCATTTAAAACGCTCTATAATGTCAATATTATCCGTAATGTTACAGGTTTCCACATTGCAAAATGAATTGCAATTCAAAATGTTTCGAACACAGCCAGCAGATGCCGCAGTTCTACACGTTCCTTTCACACACAGTCAAACTGGTTATTATGATCAACTAGACTGGAACCAGATAAAGAAAAGTAACTTAAAACTCTGCAACCGTCTGCTTCACATTCATCAAAGTTTTCTTAGTATGAATAATTAATGATTTGATGGATCTCTTGCCCAAACTGATAAAAGCTGATCCAAAGGTGGTTTAACCGTTAACCTGAAAGGTTTAAGCGCTAATGAGCTGACATCACAAGGAGATAAAATGGACGCGGCCTTTGTTTCTCAAGGTGGAACTTTCATCAACTGTTCCTACAATTTCGCAGTTTTTTTTTTTTACAAAATGTTTATTATTCAAAAACATTTTGAAAAGCTAGACGTCCCCAAACTTTTGACAGGCAGTGTAAAATAACACAGAGCTCTTACCTCAGCACTTCCTTTCTAAAATGCCCTATAATATAAGAAGGTCACAGAGGGACTGTCTAGAGTTGTGAAAGTGCGGGAGCTTTGGTGGAGTTGGCGTTTCACTCTAATCCCAACTCAACACAATAAACCTTTCCTAACTTCGCCTCAGCAGAGTCAGGGATGAATGAGTCATTTAACATTTAACTGGCAGTTTCTTCACAATGTATTTCAATCAGCCGCAGTTGCGACCATCATGTGGTACAATTTTTCAGTAGTTGTTGGACAACCAAATCCTTTGATGTCTTAAAAAAACACGTCTAAAGACATGTACAGAGAGCAGAAAGTGAAACGGTGAACCTCTTAATTAAAGCTAGGCTTGACAGCAATGTGCAAATCCTCCATGGTGTTTACACTACAGCCTGACTGATATAAATTCTGTAGCCCTTTCAACCTAAAGCGGTGGGGTTTGAATCCCACATCAGCTCCCAAGTCAAAAAGGGTGAAGCTTGTGTCCAAAAGGCTCTGAAAACTATAATATCATTACCATTTAGTGATTGGTATACTGTGGTAGCACCCTACATTATACTACTAAGACTACTACCACATCAACCTCTGGTAACGTGATCAAATTGTGAGAACACTCTGATAAGACAGTTTACCAAATGCCTTAAATGTAAATGTAAATGGCCAAGAGAAGTTTTAAAGGACTCAAAATTCTGATGAGATTAATATATGCTGGTATATCAGTCATATATAAACGTTTTGGCAGTCCTGGTCAAATGATATATATATATATATATATATATATATATATATATATATATATATATATATATATGTGTGTGTGTGTGTGTATATATATATATATATATACATATATATATATATATATATATATATATATACACACACACACACACACATACACTGTATATATGTACACTGGTTACAGAAGAATTTCTAAACTATTTAAGGCTCCAGTGAGCACTGCTGGGGCCGTTATCCGGAAGTGGAAAGAACATCATTTCAGCATAAACTTTCATGACCAGGTGCTCCCCGCAAGATTTCAGACACAGAAAAGAATTATCTGAAGAGTTGTCCGAGAGCCAAGGCTCACTTGTGGAGAAAGACCTGGAATCAGCAGGTACAATTGTTTCAAAGAAAACAATAGTAATGCACTCAACCTCCATGGCCTGTATACATGCTCACCATGCAAGACTCCACTGCTGAAGAAGAAGCTTGTTGAAGCATGTTTAAATTTTGTTCAACAACTTTTAGACAAGCCTGTGGATTACCAGGAGAATATAGTCGGTCAAATGAGAATTGAACTCTGGATACCATAATACACACCATGTTTGGAAGTCAAAAGGCGCTGCATGTCACCCCAAAAACACCACACCAACAGTGAAGTCTGGAGGTGGGAGCATCATGGTGTGGGGCTGTTTTTCAGCATACGACACTGGCATGCTTCATATAATTGAAGGAAGGATGAATGGACAAGTGCACTGAGACGTTCTTGATAAAAATCTGCTGCCATCTACCAGGATGATGAAGATGAAACGGGGGTGGACATTTCAGCAAGACAACGATCCCAAAAACACAGCCAAGGAAACTCTCAACTGGTTTCAGAGAAAGAAAATAAAGCTGCTAGAATGGCCCAGCCAGTCACCTGACCAGAATCCAGATGAAAATCAATGGAAGGAACTAAAGCTCAGAGTTCATAGAAGGAGCCCACAGAACCTTCAGGATTTGAAGAGTGTTTGTGTGGAAGAATGGGCCAAAATCACACCTGAGCAATGCATGCGGCTGGTTTCTCCATTTTTTTGTATGAAATAGTAAATAAATTTCAGTAAGCGTGTTCAGTACTTTTCCCCTGTCATTTCTCATTATTACACATAATTTATGGACATCTTTGGTTTGATTTCTTTGCCTGTGTGGATTGGGTGGGTTGTCCCCAACATCTGGTGAGACTTTCATGTCAAAAGCACCTTTAGAAATATATTAACTGAGAAAATTGGTGACGTGTTCAATACTTATTCCACCCACTGTACATACACATAGACATATTAGAGCAGAGTTATCGTAAATTCTTTAAAATAAAATAAAACAAAAATTTTTTTAAATTCTTATCTTGCTGAGAAAAACTCATTATGGGTTTTATATATCAGTCAGGCTCTAGTATACACCCTCTACTGTCTCGTCTTACATTTAGGTTGATTACATATGAATGCAAGCTCATGGAAAGCAGTGGAGAAATTGTGTGGAAAGTGCAGATTCTAAACTTTTGATTTCTACCACATTAGTGTTTGTAAGTACAGCAGGAGATACTATACTATGATTTGCATTTGATTATTGTTGTATATTCAGCCTTGTTCTGCTGTGCTTGTTATTTTTTGGCACTGAAATAAACAGAAAAAGTGCACAAGCACAGGCTTGATCCTTTCCATACAGAATGTAAAGCAATATACTATCAAATATAGTATCAAATTGTATAAAAACATGACTCCAGACTATTAAGAATTAACCAGCTCCACCACAACAGTCGAAACTGCTGCCCAACAGGCAGAAAACCGCTACCATAATGAAGAAAACCACTTCAGTCAAAAGATTTATCCTAGCCATGAAAATGCTGGAAATACATAAAGGGTAAATAAAATAATAATAACTCAAGGCAGTATATAGATCTATGTTAATGAGCTGGACTGCCTTTTGTCTTCAGAGCAGCTTCAGCCCTTCGAGGGAAAGCTGCTAAACACATTTTCCTCAACTGGGCCGTTCTTCAAGAACAGAGCCACTGTCAGAGCGGACATTTGGGAACAATGTGGTTCAAAAGCAGTCGAAGGAGGTAAAAAGGGTAAAACTCATCAGACCATGTCACTTTCTACCAGCGCAGTAATGCCCGCGCTCCTTATTACAGTGGGTCATGTGTTTCTGCTAACTCTGGGTTCTGCATTTGGTCACAAGTGGTTTCCAAATGGGAGCTTCACCATAAACATCAGCCATGGAGAGCTAATGATGTGCGCCAAATCAGCTTCACCTTTCCTCCAGAGTTCTCTCATGATCTGAAAGATTTCTGACTCTTCATCCTTCTTTCTCTTTACAAAGCAACAGGAACGAACAGCTGAACCCTCCAAAAACATCTCAAAACACACGACTGAGGTCAGAGCCTGAAAACCTGACCATGACTGGACCTCCCACTAAAATATTCTTCCATTCTCTCAAATTGATGTGTGCAATAATGTGATATCTGAGCAGAGAGAGTTTGTTCAGCAAAATATCTTTTCAGAACTGAATGTTAGTAGAAAACAGGGCAACTAAGTTACTGCCAGCAGCTCAAAACATACTGAGGTCTAACAATGAAAGGGTTTGTCCAGTTTAAGATTTGCCCATTACCACCATGGGTGTTCAATTGTGCACAATAAGCCACATAATCTCCACGAAAAAACATTGGCAGTAACGCTCCAGAGCAGCCACACACAAAGTGGGATGAGTTGGAGTGATGAAGCTCCACTGAACACTTTTAGGGATGTCACTACTGATTATATTAATAACCAAATTATCTAGCAATTACTGTAATGATTCACTGAGTAATCACATTCACAAACTTTAGAACGGCAAACATTTCTTCTTTCTTAATACACATGAACTTTGTAACTATAAACATACACACATCCGCAAGATCCTGCTGGTGTGGGTTTGTTCTAGTATTTCTCAGTGATGCCCAAAAAAGTGATGCGAGTGCTCAAATCGCAAAGTAATTCCTAAGCTGATGCATTGAAAAAATAAATTATAATTGATTTAGTAAAAGAGTTTAGAGTAATAGAGTTTAATCCAGTTACTGTGACAGCCCTAAACACTCTTGGGATAAGGTGGGAGTGATGGAGCACCACTGAACACCTTTGGAACTTCTGAGATGAATCAGAGTAATGAAGCTCCACTGAACACCATTGGGATGAACCAAAGTAAAGAAACACCTCTGAACACTTCTGAAACAAGTTGGAGTGATGAAGCTCCACTGAACACCTTTGGGATGATAATGGAGTGATGAAGCTCCAATAAACACACTGGGATACATTGGAGTGATTGAGCTAAATAATGAGAGAGAAACAGCAAGGGAGACAACGGAACTTCATGTAAACCAAATTGTGGTGGGTTTGAAGCTTTGGGCTCTGCTGCCTCACCGTTCTGATCGTCTAGTTCATTCCCGATCTCCTCACCCATCCGCTTCTGCCTGCTGATCACTGCAGCCAGAGCATCCAGACCAGCATCCTGAGCTTCAGAGAGTGAAGGGGGAGAGATACAGACAGAGAGAGAAAGAAATAAAACAAGGAAAATAAATCATGGCTGCCATAGACTGTATTTTCTATATATAAATCTGTTTATATTTACCTTCAATGATGCGTTGCTGCTGCTGTTTAATTTCTCCAAACGACAGGCCTTGCGTCTCCTCTGATTCATTGACCAGCCATGGGTTGGCAGAACCTGCCCCACCTGGCCCACCTGACATCAGGCTCGACCTGCAGAAAATGAGGTCACATTTAAGACTGATTTATGTCAATGACTTCTGTTCTTATTATCTGCCCTCTATTGCGCCTTGTTTAAAAAGCGGCTCTAATGCTCCTAAGCTGAAGCTAAACTCCTGTAGGCTGAATGGGACGGGATTTACAAAATCTGACATCACAAAATTAATTCAAAACATTTTGAAATTTTAGCAATGCTTACATATGAAACTTCAAAAATACAGAAATAAAAAAGTAGGTTTTCTATTATATGTGCCCTTTAATATAACAATTTCACTCTCAAGACTTTCGATCCATTTCTATCGATCTTGACAAAATATTCTCACAATGAAGAGTTTGACGACACACATAATGGAACACAACAGCTATTGCATTTGCCCACCAATCACCACATGCACACATCAAAACAACCACACACTGCTGACTTTATAAGTGTGAATAAACTCTGAAGCCTGACATTAGGCTGCCTCCAGCCACATTCGCACATCTGTGACACTCATGTGCCTTTATGAATAAACAACTCAGGCAATTTTCTGCCTTTAGGACAACAAACAACATCTACCACTTCGGAGCTGTTCAGATCTGAAAGTCTGTTTATTCAGTGTTTATTCGGCTATAGTGGCCACTGTACAGAGAACATCACTTTACGCCTCTTTATAACACCAACAGGCACAACGCAGCAATACCAACAGAGCGTCAGCATTAGATCTTCAGAGTGGAGCTCCATGCAGAGATACTGTTTTCAATTCGGTTCAGTTTTATTTATAAAGCACTTTATACCACAGTCCTGAACAGCGCTGATAATGTTCACAGTCTTTAAGACCAACAGCTTGACTTCAATACCAATTCCTGTAATAACATTTTTCTGATACTTTCTCTTTTCTATTCTTCTCTGTCTCTCTCTTCCCCTCTCTCTCTCTCTCTCTCTCTCTCTCTCTCTCTCTCTCTCTCTCTAGTATGATTTTGGTAGTTTATGGTTGGGTTTGATAGTTCTTGATATGTTTTGGTAGCTCTTGCTATGGTTTGGTAGTCATTGGTATGGATTAGTGGTTCTTGCTATGGTCTACTGGTTATTGATATGGTTTGGTCATTCTTGCTGTGGTTTGGTAATTACTAGTATGGTTTAGAAGTCACTAAAACAGTTTTGTAGTTACTGGTATGTCCCTGTGATGGACCTGCCCAGGGTGTTTACTGTCTTTTGTCCAGTGAACGATGGGATAGGCTCCAGCAACTGCCATGACCCAACAGGGTAAGTAGCTTCGATGATGAGTAAGTGAGTGAGTTATTGGCATGGTTTGGTGCTTCTTGGTATAGGTTGCTGGCTCCTAGTATGGTTTTGGTAGGTATCAATATGGTTTGATGGCTCCTGGTGTGGTTTGGTAGTTATTGGTATGGTTTTGGTGGTTCCTGGTATGGTTCTGTGAAACCTGGTATGGTTTTGTGGTTCTTGGTATGATCTGGGTGATACCTGGCAAGGTTTGGTTGATATTGCTAAGCTTTTGGTGTTTCTTGGTATATTTTGGTGGCTACTGATGTGTTTTGGTGGTTCTTACATTTACATTTATGGCATTTGGCAAACGCTCTTATCCAGAGCGACTTACAATATGATCATTTTACATAGGTAGGCCAAGGTGGTGTTAGGAGTCTTGCCCAAGGACTCTTATTGGTATAGTGTAGGGTGTTTGCCCAGGTGGGGATTGAACCCCAGCCTACGGTGTAGAAGGCAGAGGTGTTAACCACTACACTATCCCAATCTTGGGTTCTTGGTATGGTTGGGTAGTTATTGGTATGGTTTGGTAGTTATTGGTACGATTTGGTGGTACTTGATATGGTTTGGGTGGTTCTTGGTATGGTTTGGTACATTTGCTGTAGGGTTAATAAATCTTAATAAGGGTTTAAAGCCTATTAAGCACTTCTTAATCAGTTTAACAAGAACAATAACAGGTAGGAAAAAAGATGCATCTTGTGCTGCCATAAACTGTTCTAAAGCCAGACGGCATTTTGAATAAAAGATAAACAGATCGCGAGACAAATATAACTGCTTTTGTGCACCTTAAGGCTGCAAATGGCGTGTTTTTCAGACGAAAATCAGAGCAGATGGAAACTCTCAGCAATGGGCATCACTTTCATCAATCAACTGAAGTCTATTCTTTTTACAGTTCTCCCTTTTTTCCCTCTCTCAGGGCTAGTGGACAGTAACCTCAGTGAGAGAGTAGACAGGAATCTGTCTGACATGTTTGGAAACTGTCCACTCTCTACTTCCTCCAGCACTCTGCACAGCGTGAGGATTAACGTTTATCCAATTCCCCTCCCGCCACGCTCACACGCTCACCCCACCACCCGCAGGCCTGCCAATTAACGCTCCGCGCATCATGATCAAACTGAAAGGAGAGGATATTGGGGGTAGGTGGGGTCATTGAGTCAAGGGGTCAGGGGGAAAGAAGCTGCAAAAGCGCCGGCCATGTCAGTTTGCGCTTGATTAGCAGCTAATCTTCCAAGGAAAAGTTTATCGAATATGATAATCCGCTTGGTCTGACAGGAAAGGTGGAAGAGCTTTGGTTTCTAAAGCACATCTAACATAACCCCCCCCCCCCCACACACACACCCACCCACCCCCCACCCCAACACATACGGACCACACAAAGACAAACCAGCCACACTTCTCCCTCTCCCTTGCTCAACACAAAACAGCTCCATCAAACAACTGCAACCCATTAGCAGCCGTTAGCATGAGCTAGCTGCGGCCCACCAGCGAGATATGAACGGAATCTGTAAAAACATAAAAGCTCCTCGCTATAACACACTAAAATGCTTATTATATACAACAGTGGCTGTTTAAAAACAGGCTCAGACCAGAACTAGCGGTGGGCGGTATGACAATATATTGTGTAATGATTCACAACATTCAACAGATTTTTCAAAATTCCCTCATAACTCAGAGTGCCTCAAAACACCCTGCCATGAATGAGTTTAAAGCCAAAATCTTCTCAAAGCTAACATAAATCAGTGTTTCAGACATCAGGCAGTGAATTCATAACTATTCCATGTAGGAACTTTCTGTGAGGGAGCTTTTAGAGATGGACGTCTGGTTCCTATCACCACCACTGTGAACAATTCTGACTGGATAAGCTTCTCTGGAACGGAGCATTTCATACCAAACCGCTCTGAACGACTGTGTGTGTGTGTGTGTGTGTGTGTGTGTGTGTGTGTGTGTGTGTATCTTAACCACTTAATTGTGCAGGAATAAAATAAAAAATAAAAAACTTTAGAATTACACTTTAATGGGCCGTTCTAGTTCTAGTCTAAAACTAGCAGCATCAGTTTGATACAATTCACAATTTCATATAATTTCCATGTCTTTGGCCATCAATGTTATCTTACTATAATGCCCAGCATGCATCACGCAAATAGGGCACAATCATTGTGAATCACTGATACTCAACTGCTAGCCAATGATCTGGAGGCTACTGGCGCTAGCTAGCATTAGCAATATAGCACTAACCTCAGTTGGTCGTCAGACTTTCTCCTCTATGTTAAAGGAATAAATACTTCAGAAATTTTGGGAGAGCACAGTGGAGTGTAGCCTAATCTACTCAGATTGGTTTCTTATAAGCACACAAACAAACAAAAACTGTTCGTTTGCCCTGATCTAATGCTCTAGTGACAAGCTAACATTTCACCCCTAAAGTAAAGTAACAGCCATAAGCTAACACATTAACCCACGATGCAATTATGCAATATAAAACAATATAATGCTATGTGTTGTATGATTACATTAACATTTATGGCATTTGGCAGACGCTCTTATCCAGAGCGACTTACAATTTGAGCATTTTTACACAGGTAGGTGAAGGCAGTGTTAGGAGTCTTGCCCAAGGACTCTTATTGGTGTAGTGTAGGGTGCTTAACCAGGCAGGAGATTGAACCCCAGTCTACAGCGTAGAAGGCAGAGGTGTTAACCACTACACTATATACTCTACATACAATACACTATACACTCCTAAACAACATTTACACCTCAAATGTTGTTAATGACACATTCAGCTATTTTTTATATTAAACATTTAAACATTGGGGGTGGCTGGTGTGATACATTTCCAATATTGTGATAAATACTGTAACAATTTTCTTGTTTTGAGTATATGATTGGTATGGTCAGCACTTTAGAACATTAAACACCTGCATGAATCTTACATTGTGAAATATACTTTGATACTTTAAGACATTTTACATCATGATATTTGTTTCCTGAGATTTAGCTGGAGAAGACAAAATAGAACCTACCGTGCCAGATATAAAAATGCTATAATGTCCATAATGATTTTTATTCAGTGTTTTACAAACTGCACCACATTAAATTCAACAAAACATTACGTTCACTTTCTGTAAGCACCAAATCGTATCCATATATATGATAAGTTGGAAAAAAGTATTGTGAAATAACTGATTAAGGTAGCAATAAAATATTGTCACATAGTCCACATTTAGATCAGTTAGAGAGCCTGTAAACAACAACCACTGTATCCATCTTATTCCTGCTTTGAGTGACTTATGGTCAGAACACCCGGCAAAGCATAAAGAGACATACGTTCAATGCTTATAACATCCCAACATGATAGAAATATGGGAATTAATGAAAATATCAACAGTTTTATTGCTGGGTTGCTTTAATAAATGTGTGCTGACGTTTGTAGTTCCATCGATCTATGAACAGAAACCTGAACCTGTGTGAGAGAAACACTTTAGTCAGAGGATCATATTTATATACTTATTATTCAAGCTAATCATTTCATTTAAACTGCGTTATTGTGTTTAGACAGTCAGATACAGAGAACTACAAAGCAGAGCCTTTTCAAAGCAATGTCTAATGTAGACATCTGTTTTTAAACCAGCTGTGTGATAATGCTGATACGTTCACCATGGTAGCTGCTATGCTAGCATCAAGCTAGCGGGGTTAGCTCAGCACTATATGATTTTTTAAGTCAACTCTTGTTTACATACAGACATTTTTAACTCGTGACAGGCATGTAAGCCCCATTCTTTACTTTGTGTGTACCAGTTTTTAAGGAACACTTTATTTAAAGGCTTGAAACTGAAGCCTGTCTTTTATTATTGTAGCGTTAGCCTGTTAGCTGGTTAGCTCTCTGCTACCTGCTCAGACTGCTCAGACTGTGAGAGCAGAATAAATATAGAAAATAATGTGTAAACCAGTTTTAAAAGTTTGTGATGTTCAACCGACAGTTCTTTATCTGGTTCCATTTGAAGGGCTCAGATTTCAGCACCAACTACTGGGCATTTTCAAGGACTCATTATGAAGCTACGTTCTCATGAAGCTGGGCACTAATGCTTGTAACGCTACTGTTCTTGCTGTAACTTCATCTTCACTCAGTTGTACTGACAGGCATGAACTACATGTTGTTCCAAAATGCCTCAGAGACATTTAATAGGACAAAATTATTACTTAAAAATAAAAGTGCACTTTCTTTACGTTCCCCAACTTTCGGCCACTATCGCAAAACGCAGCGGTCATGTGAAAAATAAGCTGGGCAGCAACTGAATAAACTGCATAATAGCAAGAAGTAGAAGCCCATTATGATATCATAGATTTTTTCCCTCCTGTTCCTTCTTACATAATGAGCATTCATTTAAAAAGCACTACATTCACAGGTTTTTCTGCCTTTTTATGTGTCTCTTCTGTTCTGCTTGTTGTCCAAAATGTTATGATGCATCACTGGTGTCCAAAAAAATAAGAAATTGTCTGTGATTTTTATTTTCAATATTTCAGCACAGCGGCCGCCCTTTACATTGTTTTTTGTACCGTTTTGCATTCCTCTACACATAAACCTCACGTGAAAGACTGTTTATCCATTTATTTTTAAATGATTCAAACTGGGACGCAGTGAGGAGATTCTGACCCCAGATCAGTTATTGATGACAGACGGACGGAGGGATGTATTTTTACCGTGAAGGCTCCGGGTCAGTGCCGTCCCGGCTGAACGAGGCACACAGTTGCTTTTCTCTCGTCACCAGGTCGTCAACCAGGTTCTGCCTTCTGTCGGCTTCTGACTGCATACTGAGCTCATTCATTAAGGAGATATACACATTAATACAGCAAGTGATATCAGAACATAGTCATACATATATTTACACACAGACACCCCTTAAAAAAAGAAAATCTTTATATGCCACCATTATTTGGGGCAGTCGTAGGCTGGAGGTTAGGGAACCGACCCTGTGACCAGAAGGTCGCCGGTTCAATCCCCTGTGCCGACAGTCCATGACTGAGGTGTCCTTGAGCAAGATACCTAACCCCCAATTGCTCCCCGGGCACCATGAATAGGGCTGCCCACCGCTCTGGGCAAGTGTGCTCACTGCCCCCTAGTGTGTATGTGGTGTTTCACTTCACGGATGGGTTAAATGCAGAGGTGGAATTTCCCCGTTTGTGGGATTAATGAAGTATCACTTAACATTAAGAAAAGCCTATTAGCTACTGGCTTATTGTTTATATATTAATTCAGCTTATATTAGCTGTTGTTATTAGTTTACTTATCTGGTTAATATTAGTTATTAGTTTATATTAGGTAGTTGAAACACTTGACTATTAGTAACTGGTTAATAATAGTTCATAATAAGTTTATATTAATTATAGTTGTTAGTAAGTTGATTATTCTAGCTTATATTATATTCTGTCATATAAACTATAATTATATAAATTTATATAATAATTTTATTTTATAAATAATTTTATTATATAAACTATAATAAAATATAAAAATTGTTCTATATAGCACCAAAAAAGGTACTTGTATTGTTACAAGCTTGACACCATAACAATAGCAGAATCTTTGCTATATAGAGCAGAACCATTTCACCATACAAAGAACCCTTAATCATGCAAACGGTTCTTTGACTGTTTATGGTTCTATATTAAACCACAGTCTTTAAAAGACTGTTTCTCTAAAGAACCCTTGAATAATCATCTTTTTAAAGAGTGCAATAATAATAATAATAATAATAATAATAATAATAATAATAGTAGTAGTAGTTTATATTAGATGTTTTACTTATATTTGACTATATTCATTGCTAGAATATTGTAGTTTTACATTACTTTATATTAGTTACTGGGATTTACTAGTTAATAGTTAATTTTAGAATATTTCAGTTACTAGTTTATATTACTTTATTACTTTAAAAACAATTATGATTCACATTAATTAACTCTTGTACATTAGTTTTATATTAGTTTATATAAGTTACTTTTAATATTAGTTAGCTGGTTTATATTATATTATGTATTGGTTTATATTTGTTTATATTACTTACTGGTTTATATTAGTTTATAACACGGACTGGTTTATATTAGTTTATAACACGGACTGGTTTACATTAGTTTATATTAGTCTATAATATGCACTGGTTTATATTTTTTTAAAACACATAATGATTTATATTAGTTTATGAAACACACTGGTTTATATTAGTTTATAACACAGACCAGTTTAAATTAGTTTATAACATGGACTGGTTTATTTTAGTTTATAATACACACTGGTTTATATTAGTTTATAACATGGACTGGTTTATTTTAGTTTATATTAGTTTATAACATGGACTGGTTTATTTTAGTTTATATTATATACTGGTTTATATTAGTTTATAACATGGACTGGTTTATTTTAGTTTATAATACACACTGGTTTATATTAGTTTATAACATGGACTGGTTTATTTTAGTTTATATTAGTTTATAACATGGACTGGTTTATTTTAGTTTATAATACACACTGGTTTATATTAGTTTATAACATGGACTGGTTTATTTTAGTTTAGATTATATACTGGTTTATATTAGTTTATAACATGGACTGGTTTATTTTAGTTTAGATTATATACTGGTTTATATTAGTTTATAACATGGACTGGTTTATTTTAGTTTATATTATATACTGGTTTATAGTAGTTTATAACATGGACTGGTTTATTTTAGTTTATAACATGGACTGGTTTATTTTAGTTTATATTATATACTGGTTTATATTAGTTTATAACATGGACTGGTTTATTTTAGTTTATAATACACACTGGTTTATATTAGTTTATAACATGGACTGGTTTATTTTAGTTTATATTAGTTTATAACATGGACTGGTTTATTTTAGTTTATAATACACACTGGTTTATATTAGTTTATAACATGGACTGGTTTATTTTAGTTTAGATTATATACTGGTTTATATTAGTTTATAACATGGACTGGTTTATTTTAGTTTAGATTATATACTGGTTTATATTAGTTTATAACATGGACTGGTTTATTTTAGTTTATATTATATACTGGTTTATAGTAGTTTATAACATGGACTGGTTTATTTTAGTTTATATTATGTACTGGTTTATATTAGTTTATAACATGGACTGGTTTATTTTAGTTTATATTATATACTGGTTTATATTAGTTTATAACATGGACTGGTTTATTTTAGTTTATATTATGTACTGGTTTATATTAGTTTATAACATGGACTGGTTTATTTTAGTTTATATTATATACTGGTTTATATTAGTTTATAACATGGACTGGTTTATTTTAGTTTATAACACACACTGATTTATATTAGTTTATAACATGGACTGGTTTATTTTAGTTTATATTATATACTGGTTTATATTAGTTTATAAGATGGACTGGTTTATTTTAGTTTATAATACACACTGGTTTATATTAGTTTATAAGATGGACTGGTTTATTTTAGTTTATATTATATACTGGTTTATATTAGTTTATAACATGGACTGGTTTATTTTAGTTTATATTATATACTGGTTTATATTAGTTTATAACATGGACTGGTTTATTTTAGTTTATATTATATACTGGTTTATATTAGTTTATAACATGGACTGGTTTATTTTAGGTTATATTATATACTGATTTATATTAGTTTATAACATGGACTGGTTTATTTTAGTTTATATTATGTACTGGTTTATATTAGTTTATAACATGGACTGGTTTATTTTAGTTTATATTATATACTGGTTTATATTAGTTTATAACATGGACTGGTTTATTTTAGTTTATATTATGTACTGGTTTATATTAGTTTATAACATGGACTGGTTTATTTTAGTTTATATTATATACTGGTTTATATTAGTTTATAACATGGACTGGTTTATTTTAGTTTATATTATGTACTGGTTTATATTAGTTTATAACATGGACTGGTTTATTTTAGTTTATAATACACAGTGGTTTATATTAGTTTATAACATGGACTGGTTTATTTTA
This sequence comes from Pygocentrus nattereri, assembly GCF_015220715.1. NCBI lineage: Eukaryota > Metazoa > Chordata > Actinopteri > Characiformes > Serrasalmidae > Pygocentrus > Pygocentrus nattereri. Next base: position 3,825,474 of record NC_051240.1, read on the forward strand.
GTTTAGATTATATACTGGTTTATATTAGTTTATAACATGGACTGGTTTATTTTAGTTTATATTATATACTGGTTTATATTAGTTTATAACATGAACTGGTTTATTTTAGTTTATATTATGTACTGGTTTATATTAGTTTATAACATGGACTGGTTTATTTTAGTTTAGATTATATACTGGTTTATATTAGTTTATAACATGGACTGGTTTATTTTAGTTTATATTATATACTGGTTTATATTAGTTTATAACATGGACTGGTTTATTTTAGTTTATAACACACACTGGTTTATATTAGTTTATAACATGGACTGGTTTATTTTAGTTTATATTATATACTGGTTTATATTAGTTTATAAGATGGACTGGTTTATTTTAGTTTATAATACACACTGGTTTATATTAGTTTATAAGATGGACTGGTTTATTTTAGTTTATATTATATACTGGTTTATATTAGTTTATAACATGGACTGGTTTATTTTAGTTTATATTATATACTGGTTTATATTAGTTTATAACATGGACTGGTTTATTTTAGTTTATATTATATACTGGTTTATATTAGTTTATAACATGGACTGGTTTATTTTAGTTTATATTATGTACTGGTTTATATTAGTTTATAACATGGACTGGTTTATTTTAGTTTATATTATATACTGGTTTATATTAGTTTATAACATGGACTGGTTTATTTTAGTTTATATTATATACTGGTTTATATTAGTTTATAACATGGACTGGTTTATTTTAGTTTATATTATGTACTGGTTTATATTAGTTTATAACATGGACTGGTTTATTTTAGTTTAGATTATATACTGGTTTATATTAGTTTATAACATGGACTGGTTTATTTTAGTTTATATTATATACTGGTTTATATTAGTTTATAACATGGACTGGTTTATTTTAGTTTATAATACACACTGGTTTATATTAGTTTATAACATGGACTGGTTTATTTTAGTTTATATTATATACTGGTTTATATTAGTTTATAACATGGACTGGTTTATTTTAGTTTATATTATGTACTGGTTTATATTAGTTTATAACATGGACTGGTTTATTTTAGTTTATATTATGTACTGGTTTATATTAGTTTATAACATGGACTGGTTTATTTTAGTTTATATTATGTGCTGGTTTATATTAGTTTATAACATGGACTGGTTTATTTTAGTTTATATTATATACTGGTTTATATTAGTTTATAACATGGACTGGTTTATTTTAGTTTATAATACAAAGTGGTTTATATTAGTTTATAACATGGACTGGTTTATTTTAGTTTAGATTATATACTGGTTTATATTAGTTTATAACATGGACTGGTTTATTTTATTTTAGATTATATACTGGTTTATATTAGTTTATAACATGGACTGGTTTATTTTAGTTTATATTATGTACTGGTTTATATTAGTTTATAACATGGACTGGTTTATTTTAGTTTAGATTATATACTGGTTTATATTAGTTTATAACATGAACTGGTTTATTTTAGTTTATATTATGTACTGGTTTATATTAGTTTATAACATGGACTGGTTTATTTTAGTTTAGATTATATACTGGTTTATATTAGTTTATAACATGGACTGGTTTATTTTAGTTTATATTATATACTGGTTTATATTAGTTTATAACATGGACTGGTTTATTTTAGTTTATAATACACACTGGTTTATATTAGTTTATAACATGGACTGGTTTATTTTAGTTTATATTATATACTGGTTTATATTAGTTTATAACATGGACTGGTTTATTTTAGTTTATATTATGTACTGGTTTATATTAGTTTATAACATGGACTGGTTTATTTTAGTTTATATTATGTACTGGTTTATATTAGTTTATAACATGGACTGGTTTATTTTAGTTTATATTATGTGCTGGTTTATATTAGTTTATAACATGGACTGGTTTATTTTAGTTTATATTATATACTGGTTTATATTAGTTTATAACATGGACTGGTTTATTTTAGTTTATAATACAAAGTGGTTTATATTAGTTTATAACATGGACTGGTTTATTTTAGTTTAGATTATATACTGGTTTATATTAGTTTATAACATGGACTGGTTTATTTTAGTTTAGATTATATACTGGTTTATATTAGTTTATAACATGGACTGGTTTATTTTAGTTTATATTATGTACTGGTTTATATTAGTTTATAACATGGACTGGTTTATTTTAGTTTAGATTATATACTGGTTTATATTAGTTTATAACATGGACTGGTTTATTTTAGTTTATATTATATACTGGTTTATATTAGTTTATAACATGGACTGGTTTATTTTAGTTTATAATACACACTGGTTTATATTAGTTTATAACATGGACTGGTTTATTTTAGTTTATATTATATACTGGTTTATATTAGTTTATAAGATGGACTGGTTTATATTAGTTTATATTATATACTGGTTTATATTAGTTTATAAGATGGACTGGTTTATATTAGTTTATATTATATACTGGTTTATATTAGTTTATAACGTGGACTGGTTTATTTTAGTTTATATTATATACTGGTTTATATTAGTTTATAACATGGACTGGTTTATTTTAGTTTATATTATATACTGGTTTATATTAGTTTATAACATGGACTGGTTTATTTTAGTTTATAATACACACTGGTTTATATTAGTTTATAACATGGACTGGTTTATTTTAGTTTATATTATATACTGGTTTATATTAGTTTATAAGATGGACTGGTTTATATTAGTTTATATTATATACTGGTTTATATTAGTTTATAAGATGGACTGGTTTATATTAGTTTATATTATATACTGGTTTATATTAGTTTATAACATGGACTGGTTTATATTAGTTTATAACACAGACCTGTTTATATTAGTTTATTTTATATTACTCATTAGTTTATATTAGTAGGTTGGGGTCAATGTGCCCCAACAATCAGACACAAATGAACAGGTAAGTATGCTGCCTGTGCCTCTGCTGATGTAGATTTCCAGTTGATTACACCACACTGCCCTCTGCAGGTGAGTAACAGGAAGTACCGTGTATCAGTGTTCTGTGTAGAGCTGTACTGTTGTCTCTCTCTGCATTATTACTGCAGCTGCATTATTAATGTAAGTGAAATTTAACATGAATCTGGGGATGGGTGTACAGAGGTTTAGGGAGGAGTGTGAGGAACAAGGTCAGGATACACAAAGACAAAATGTATCCATTACAGAGATACAATTAGCCAGTAAAGTGATTCATCGTCTGTTCTACTTTTCCAATCACCGCTGCCATACTTTCAGCAAAGCGCAGGATAAATAACACCAATAACGGGACTTTCCTGGACCAACCTGGATTATGGTTGTCTGTCCGGGGAAAAAATGAATTCTATTCCTGGACACAAAACATCTCGGAATCAGAGCATTTCCATATGTCAGCATTTCTTATTGTTTATGTCAGGCTTTTCAGGGTGTCCAGGATTTTTTTCAGGATTCAAACAGCAGCTCTACAAATGATTCTGAACATAAATATAATTTAATGTGCGTGAACTAAAACTGTCATCCTTTAGACTTTATACAATACTTTCCTTACTACACACAAAGGTTCCAATACACGTTTTACTCCACGATTCATCTTTAATTGCTATATTTAAGGGGCATATTGTGTTGTGTGGGGATTCTTTATCCTTGAAGAAGGTTCTTCACTTTCACAGAATCATCGCATTTACAATAATTGTTCTTTATAAATGCACTAAATTACATTTACCGTTTTCTTTTATTTACACTTCTTTATCTCGACTCAACACACTCAGGTCACTTTTTGCTTGTTGCAGCTTCTATTATTCTATTATTATTCTATTATTAACTGCAGTAACCTCAAATTGTGATTAGATGGTTATGTAATAACTGTGACAGATCTGAGTGCTGTATAAGTCTCTATAATATATAGAATAAAATGAAAAAAAGCAGAATATAAATCTAAAATCCAAAAATATATCTGCTGATGTTTACAGTTATTTGAATTTTATCACATTGAAATGAGTCGGTCACAGAGCATTCACATTACGTCGAGTGCCACTAAAGAATTAACCACTGAAAGGTACCAAAAGAGGTGATGTATGTAAGTGCCTGTGGTGAAAGGATACATGCGGCGCTGGGATGAGGCTCGAACCAGCGTCTCTCTCAGCTGTGCAATGTTCTGCTTCAGTTTCTGCAGTGACGCTCTCAGAGTCATGTTCAGCTGGAACACAGATTAGAAACCATTTGAACACATTAGACTGTTTTTATGAAGAATATTAACAGGGATCTCAAAATGACTCAATCTGATTGGATTGTGACTCTTCACAAAATGAGTCGGTGACTCTATAAATCTCGCATTTCACTTCCATTCAATTCCTACTGTATTTCTACAAATACACTGAACACACAAATTAAGCAACTACTTTACATCAGTGAAACATACATTAAATGCAATTCACCAAGCTTTTTTCTGAGTGTTTACACTTAAAAACAGCCTAAGAATTTTCATTTAAAATGAAAAAATGAGTGTGGGAGCACTTTATTAAATATGATTACATACATTAATGAGTAATCTACTCCATTTTTCCTCACCTTGGCAGGGTTGCTGCCGGTTCTCTGCAGTCTGTTCCTCTCGTGGATGTTTTCTGCGATCTCTTGCGCCAGTCGGCAAGTAGCATCATAATTTTGTAACCTAATGATATAAATAACAGTGTGATGAAATGTAAAAAAAAAATGCAAAAAGCTGCCTTTATAAAGCAGTTTTGGTTTTTGTTATTTAGATTTACTGTAAAAATAGAAATAGGAAAAAAAAAACAGAAAAAAAAAACAATTTACCAGCATGCAGCTTAATATTCTCATAAAATCTATTATAAACCGCAATTTAATGTTACTGCATTAATATATCATGTCAGTATATGCACATTAGGGCCCGTCCGATATATTGACTGACTGATAATGTTGGCTCATCTTAAGCTTTAACAGACTGCTATGTACAAAATCCCCCCAATAACTTACAATATTACAATACTGCTGCCTTATCCTATATTGTATGCACCACTAACATGAATAAAACCAGCAGAAACAGGGAATAAATCTCACATATAAGACCTGGAAGTCATATCAGTCAGACAGGTACGCACCAATATGAAAACTACATTAATTAAATGCAGTAACTGGCACTAAATCTACTGGCTTTATCACTACAGAGAAAGATAGCACTTATTTCTGCAGGGTTATAAATGCAGTGAAATGAATAAACTGCAGATATTTCAGTGCAGTCACCTAAACACCTAAACGCTCCTCCACTCCTGAGTTCAATAAATACATCACCAAACTTTGTTTTTGAAATATCAGCCACAAAAAATGACATTTTAAGTAGTTACTTGCCGAAACCTATATCATTCCAACATGACTGCACTGTTAAAAAAGATGCTTCATCAAGGTTTAGTAAAGGCATAAGTCCTTTATAGGACCATTTCATGCTTAAATGGTTCTCTGCATGGTGAAGTGGTTCTTCAAATTGATGTGGTGTTTTAGAAAATGGTTCTAAATACCATTTCAGGCTTGTAACCGCTTTGTTGTGCTACATAGAACCATTTTTAAAATGTTCCATATAGAACCATATATAACACATTCGACATCAATCAACAGAACAAAGTAAACATTTACATTTACGGCATTTGGCTGACACTCTTATCCAGAGCGACTTACAGTTTGATCATTTTACACAGGTGGGCAAAGGTGGTGTTAGGAGTCTTGCCCAAGGACTCTTATTGGTGTAGTGTAGGGTGTTTAACCAGGCAGGAGACTGAACCCCAGTCTACAGCGTAGAAGGCAGAGGTGTTAACCACTACACTATCCAACCACCTCGTAAAGAACTATACAATGATTCCAAAGGATTGAGCATCCCATTAGTAAGCACCGTAATGGTCACCATGATCATTAATTTTAGCTGAAGATTAATTGTCACATGAGTAACAGGGATTTTTCTTGTTTATTTCATGTATCTATAACGAGGCCAAATAAGCTTATAAGCCATCTTGTTTCCCGGCTATGTGAACCATGTAGCCGACACAGAATCATATGTATTCAGGTACAAATTCTATTATTCATTGAGAGTGAAAACATAAGCATAAACCTCATTCTGCTACCATATTGTTAGAGTGGCGCGTTTTCATTACGTGCCTCAATAAATGCATTAACTGCCTTCTTTTATTTACCTCAACTCAACACACTCAATTCACATTTTATTTGCTGTGGCTTGATATTATTGTAAAATCTAATGTGGAAAACGATAACTATGATTATATCAAATAATTTTAATTAGGCGATTTTGTAATAACAGTGACAGGCCTAGCGCTGTTTAATAAAGCCGGCTATAATATAACAATAAAATGAAAAAGCAGAATATTAATCTAAAGTGCAAGATTTCCGCTGAAATTAACAATTATCTGAACTCTATCGCCTTAAAATCGGTGTCAGTCACAGAATATTCCAATCAGTCAAGCTACGATGCATGTGCTTACTATTAGCACAACCGCTGACACTCAGCCAGACTGACCAAACTACCCTGACCACACAGAATAAAGAGAGAGGACACATGACTACAGACTTTGCTTCACACATGAAGCTGTAGATGCAGAGAGCAGCTTCCGATCACCATAAAGACCATTCACAGCATTTACAGCATTTATTTATGGGAAAGTTTGCCTGTTTTTCATGCATTTAGTTACATATGTTCTATACATTTAACCAAACTGAGAGTTTAGCTGAGAGTCTCAGTTAATACCACAGGACTGAAGTCATGAGGCTGAGATCAGCTGACAGACCTAAACACCTTCAACTCCGTCAGGAGGAACTGATTTACTCATTTAGTGATTTACTGGCCTTTAGAGGATCCAGATGACTAAATAAAGATAAACAGCAGACTAGATGACGGTATATTCCAACATCTGTGTTATATTAAGGTCTGTTTCCCTTCATCATTAATCTGAACTTATCTCAGTGTAATTCTCTATCTGCTTGTTTGCATGGTGCTGTCCATAAACAATGAAGAGAGAGGATAACATGATGATGACAACTTCTGGATTCGGTCAGCAGCTTTCGGAGGACAATAAAAAACATTGTAAACTAAATGCTGTGAATGTTGTAAATGTTCTGTGGCCAAAAAGTGAAGAATATTAACCAATTAGTCACAATTAGTTAGAACCACAGGATTGACGTGTTCAGACTGAGATCAGGTGACTGACTGAAAGCTTTCACTTACACAGCACTTAAATACACTCCTAAAAAGATGGAGCTCTTTAGTAATGACAACGGTCCTACTGTCACGATTGGCTCCTCCCACTCCCCAATGTGCCTTGTGTTTTCTTCCCGTTCGTCCACATGCTTCTTTGTTTTGATACTTCACTGTCCTGCCCCCTTGTTTTCTTACTCCGCCCCTGATTGTTTCCACCCATGTCTTGTGATCCCTTGTATTCCCTTGTGCTATATAAGGCCCGTGTTTGCCCCCTGAACCTGGACTGTCTTGACCCTGATGATGGATTTGCCCGGAATAAATCTTGCTTTTATCCGCACATGCATCCGCCTCCTCATCGCTCCACGTTACACCTACATAGAACCCTGAACACCCAAAGACATGCTTACATGTTTCTCAGAAATGTTTCTTCAGATTGATGGAGAATGTGTGTGTGTGTGTGTGTGTGTGTGTGTGTGTATGTATGTATATATATATATATATATATATATATATATATATATATATATATATATATATATATATATACACTCTACAGAATGTTTTTGAAAATTCCCATTATTAATCAGTTATTAATGTGAAAATTAATAATGAGCTAAAACATCATGGCCATGTCAGCACTACACATTGTGGGCAGTCGTGGGCTGGAGGTTAGGGAACTGACCCTGTGACCAGAAGGTTGCCAGTTCAATCCCCGGGGCTGACAGTCCATGACTGAGGTGCCCTTGAGCAAGACACCTAACCCCCAATTGCTCCCCGTGAATAGGGCTGCCCACCGCTCTGGGTGTGTGTGTCTATTCACTAGTGTATATGTGGTGTTTCTCTTCACGGATGGGTTAAATGCGGAGGTGGGATTAAAAAGCATCACTTAACTTAAACAGGGCTAAATTAATTAAAATTAATTAAAAAAAGATGCCTCTTCAAGGGTTCTGTCCAGAAGGCAGCGGTTCTATTTAGATTCATGAGTTCTACATAGAACAATGTGCCTATATGCAAATAACCCTTGAATCATGCAAATGCCTCATTACAGAACTCGTGCTTCGTAATGTTTTGATGGCATGTGTATGTAAGGGAAGCCACATCTTCCCAGCAGCTCCACTGCCAGTAAGGATACAACATAGGTTCCTAGTCAAATAATAAGACTGCTGAACAGATCTGTCTACAGACAGGGCAGTCTTAACAACTACTGCAGACCACACGCCTGACTACAGAACCCTGAAGGAACCATGGTGTTGCATGAAGTCCATCAGGAGGAGCTGATGGACTGAGAAGATCCAGATGCCTGAATGAAGATAAACACCAGACTAAGAGACGATATAATCCAGCGGTGGCGGCGTGTAGACGAGTTTCCTCCTCACTCCTCGACATTAATCCGAGTTTAATTCTCTCTATTCTCACCAGTCTTTACTCGGCTTGCCCTGCTGCTCATTCCCGAGCTCAGAACTTCTAACGGGAACAGACGGAGGCTAAACGAAACACTTACCAGAGATCCTGCGACATATTTCTCCCGGTTGAATAGGTTTATCCTGTTTACAGAAAAGTTTTATTACAACAACAAAAACCAAAACAAAGCAGCAGCGCGCCGCAGCTTCCTCTTTCACGGCGCCGTCAGTACAGGGCGCTGTGAGGGACACACCGCATGCGTAGATGGAAACGCGAAGTATTTCCGGCCGGTTTGGGATTTTCGCTCCTAAATGACTACAAATATTCGCGTGAACGCAAACACGTTTCTACGGAGCCCCGCTGATGACGTCCTGTATAAATGAAAATGTTGCACGGCGCCTACTTAGTAAGGCGTGGGAACGAGATAATTAAGTCGTGGCCACGCCTTGCTAAAACATGGCCACGATTTAATCGTCTCGTTCCCACGCCTTACTAAGTCGTGGCCGCGCACAGGATGTCATCAGTGGGGCTCTGTACCTTTCTCTACTTTTACCACCTCAGGTCTGAGGCTCTGCCTTAAGTCTGATTCAGTCCCAGATTCAATGTCTTTAACGTCTAACGGATCATTTGGAACAATTCTTTACCACACAGAGAACAAAACGGCGAGATCAGACTGTATGGTGAGTGTCTCTAATAAAGTGGCCAGGTAGTGAAAATGCAAGGTGGGTGTTTCTAATAAAATGGCCAGGTACTGGAAGCACAAGGTAGCTGTTTCTAATAAAGTGGCCATGGAGTGAAAATGCAAGGTGGGTGTTTCTAATAAAGTGGCCAGTTAGTGAAGATTCAAGGCAGGTGTTCTGATTAATTAGCCTGTTAGTGGATGCACAGGGTAGGTGTTTCTAATAAAGTGGCCAGGTATTGGAAGCACAAGGTAGCTGTTTCTAATAAAGTGGCCATGGAGTGCAAGCAAAAGTAAGTGTTTCTAATAAAGTGGCCTATAAGTGGAAGCACAAAGTTTGGGTTTTTAAATTAAGTGGGTGGTGAGTGTAAAACAAAAGAATAATTCTTAATGTAACACAAAGCTTATGCACCTGTAAATAGTCCTAGTAATGTTTGCATTACTGGATGACATCAGCCCCTATTTAAAGCCCAATGTTGTTGGTCTTTTTGTTTCATGACTAAACACACTTGTTTGGGTGAAAACAAATGCGGGATTTCTTGGAAAAAAAAAGGTTTATACCTTTTATACAATCTGAATCGTTCTTCGCATGGATGGAGAATGTGTTGGTTCTACGTAGCTCCAACAACGGTTTCTTAGCGTTAATGATGTCAAGCTTGTAACATTTCGTTTCATTCATTTCCAAGCCGCCAGGGTCGCGGGGGGTGCTGGAGCCTATCCCAGCGGTCATCGGGCAGAAGGCAGGATACACCCTGGACAGGTCACCAGTCCATCACAGGGCAGACACAGACAGTCACTCACACACTCACACCTAGGGGCAATTTAGCATGTCCAATTGGCCTGACTGCATGTCTTTGGGCTGTGGGAGGAAATTGGAGAACCCGGAGGAAACCCACACAGACACAGGGAGAACATGCAAACTGGTCGCAAACTGGGACCTGGTCGCCCGGCCGGGGAATCGAACCCAGGCCTTCCTCGCTGTGAGGCGACATTAGCATTTAGAACGTTTAGAAGAAAAGATCTATATAGAACCATATACTACACACCCTTCATCAATCTGAATAATCATTTCACAATGCAAAGAACCCTTGAGCATGCAGATGGTTCTTTGAGTGTTTGTGGTTCTATACAGAACAACTGTTTTTACATTAGAACCCCTGAAGAACCATTTTTAAAGAGTGCAGTGTTCAGGGTTTAAATTTTGTGCATGATCATGAAAAGTATAACCTACAAGTAACTTGATATGCTTATATGATATAAGGATATTTGTTTCAGTGTATAATGAAACAGTTGGTAGGATTGTACTTAATTAATACTGTAGATATGAAAGTATCTTTCATATTCATATTTTCAGACATATGTCTGTTACAAAGCACTGTATATTCTCTTAGGTGGTGATTTTCCCTGCACAAGTGCAGTAGGCAAGTCACTCTTTGTGTTTCGACCATAAACACAGGTAACAATCTTTGGTGGTTAATAGGAAAGACTGGAATTTTCCAGGAGGCAATACAACCTGTTATGCAAGTCATCTGCATAAATCATCTGACCACTGTAGTTTCATATAGGCGGTGTAAAACTCTGGTTCAAACCAGACACTAGCAGCCCAGGTGATACTTTCTAATGCCTTCAGAGCTCTTCAGAACTTTTCTTCGCTCTTGTAAGTTTTTTAAAACAAAGTCTTCTAATTTTTTCTGAACTCTTTATAACTCTTCTAAAGTCTTTTTAACCTTCTGAAAATGTTCAACATCTTTTAAACACTTCAGAACCTTTCTAAATTCTTCAGATCTCTACTAAAGTTTCTACTCTCTTCTGAACTCTTCTAAATTATTCTGTAGTCTTTAGTACTCTTTCTAAAGTCTTCAGAACTCTTTACAACTCTTCTAAACTCATTTGAACTTTGTAAATGTCTTCTAATGTTTTCTGAGCTCCTCACAATTCTAAACTTTTCTGAATTCTACACTCTTCAGTACTCTTCTAAAGTCTTCTGAACTTTTTCAAATCTTCCAAACTCTTCAGATTTCTTCTAAACGCTTGATAAACTTTCTTCTAAAGCTTTAATCTCTTCTAAAGAGATTCAAACTCTTCTACACTCTTCAGTACTTTTCTAAAGTCTTCTGAACTCTTTACAACTCTTCTAATGTCTTCTAAACTCATTAGATTTTTGTAAAAGTCTTCTAAACCTTCCAAACCTTTTTTAAGATCTTCAGAACTCTTCTAAATGCTTCTAAAGTCTTCAGAGCTCTTCTAAATTCTTCAGATCTCATCTAAAGTTTTCTAATGTATTCTGAACTCTTATACATTCTTCTGCACTCTTCTGTACTCTTTCTAACTCTTCCAAAGTTTTCTTTAGTCTTCTAAACTCTTTAGAACTTTGTAAAAGGCTGCTAAACTCTTTTAAGCTTCTCAAAGTTCTTCGAAACCTTTCTGAATTCTTCTACACTGTTCAGTACTCTTCTAAAGTCTTCTGAAATTTTTTCAAGTGTTCTGAACTCTTAAGAATTCTTCTAAACTCTCGATAAACTTTCTTCTAAAGCTTAATCTCTTCTAATTTCTTTGGATATTTTCTAGATTCTTTTAAACTCTAGGTGGGCGAACCACAGCCATGCTTCAGGTTTCTCCAAGTGCTGAGTTCGCCTGTTTTGGTCCAAGGGATTTAGAGAGAGTGACCACTGAAGATGCAGATGCCCCTTCACTTGCCAGCTGTGGAAGGCTTCGCTCCTGTTCACTTTATGCTCCCGAGGATTCAGGAGTGATCAACACAGACAGAAACTTCAGAAGACCACGGTCCAGATCCTTCTACACGTTAGAGCCTGATGACACCGGTGAGGACAAGGCCAGCAGGTCCAGTGCTGATAGGCAAGGCTTGTTTCAGGCGGACACTGGGAAGAAAGATGACGGACAAATCATCCACCCCAAACTGCCACCAAAAAGATCCACAGCAACCAAACACAAACATCTCAAAAAAGACCATGCAGGTGAGAACTTGTGCTTTCAGTGCTTCCCTGTTGAAGCCTAAGTGACTTATATTTAGTAAATATGCAATGCAATGCTATAAGCAACACTACTTTTTTAGGTGGTATATTATTCTTCTTTTTGGTACATATATTTTTTGTCCACTAAATTGACACCATTCCAACTGCAGAAAGTTTGGTCAGATGAGGAATGTTGAGCTTGTCTACGGCATTTTAGTCCAACATGCAGTTTTCATACAATCAAATTATTCCATTGGAAAAATTAATTATTTTTCCAATGGAATGAATTAGGTACAAAAGTTTATGCATCCATTAACAACATCCTGGGGACCCTTAGAAACCACCTGGGATATGATGGCAACCTAGCAACACCCTACCAACCACTTCGGATATCACAGCAACCACTGATCAGCACCGTTATATAGTAACTACCTAAATTAACATAGTAACTGTATGATAACACCATAGCAACTGACTAGCAATGCCCTAGCAACCACCTGTGATATGATAGCAACCAATTATCAACACCTTTGCAACCACCTAAAATATCATAGTAACTGTTTGGCAACAGCATAGCAACCATCTGGGATACCATAGGAACCAATTATCAGCACGTTTGTAACCATGTAAAGCACCATAGTAATTGTTTGGCAACACCATATCAACCACCTAGCATCTCCTTAGCAACCACCTAAAACACCATAGTAATTATTTGGCAGCACCCTAGCAAGCATCTAGCAATTGCTTAAACTGCACAATCACTTTTCTATTTTTTTTTTCTGGCATATGTATGTATGGGGGGGGGGGTAGTTATAAAAACTGTAAAAACAATTGTAAAATTTTTCTAAAGAAAATGCAGTGCGCGGATTAAGCAATTTAACAATGGTTGCTAGGGTGCTGCTAGGTAGTTGCTAAGATATCCCAGGTGGTTGCTATTGTGTTGCTATGAGGTTACCATGGTATCTCAAGTGGTTGATGAGGTGTTGCTAGATGGTTGCTATGGTAACTGAGGTGGTTGCTAGGGTAGTTGTTGGTGATGGATATGATATCACACATGATCAGTAGGGTGTTGCTAATGGACATCGTGATATAAGCTGATTGCACAAACTTTTGCTTCCTTCCTTTTGATTCATTCCAAAGGGAAAAATATTTTTATAAAACATGTACATATGAACCAACATTCAGGAGTTGGAAACTGTGGGATGAGTTTGCAGAAGATCCAGCAGAATAATAAGAGAAAGTGCATTTCCTGAAGAAATAGTGACTGTGCAGCTTAAGCAATTCCCAGGTAGTTGCTAGGGTGTTCCTTAATAGTTACTGTGGTATTTTAGGTGGTTGCACAAGTGTTGATTAGTGGTTGCTATAGCATCCAAGTTAGTGCTAGGTGGTTGCTATAGTATTAAAAATATGAAGAATGTTGATATGAAGAATGTTGCAGTTGCTGTGTTTGTGAAGAGGCGTGAACTGTTTTTCTTTTACAGCAAGAGGTTCTCACCCTTCCCCTTTCATCCCTCATTGCTCACTAGCTGTTTGACAACATGTCACACGAAGAATGACAACAGATTCCTAGTTCATAAGATAACAGAATTATAGAGAAACAATCTTTTAATCTTTTGATTATAATAATAAAAATATCCAAGCTGATTTCACTGCCCATGGAATGGCCACTAGGGGGCACTGCAGAGTTAAACAGTTAAAAAGATTAGGAACCTTTGGTATATGTGGCAGATATTGAGACTATGTGGCTGTGTATTTGTACTTTTATTGTATTTATGTGCATACTAGTAGTATTCTGTATTGTCCATCTACATAAGCACCAATTTCACCAAGACACATTATGGCAATGTTCAAAGCTGTAACTAAATTATTAGTAGTACAGTTCATTTAGCAGGGTTGTTCCTGTCCTAGGGTGCAAAGGCAGTCTGAAGAGTGTTCCAATGCTGACCATCTCAGAGCCGGACAGCTGGGAGATCAGCTCTTCCTCTGGGATGAAGTATGGCCAGTATGTGGACTGGGAGAAGATTGACCCCGAGTCTGCCATCCGTTACCAGGAAATCATCTCCAGTGACCATGCCAAACTGAAAGAGTTGGGTCGCTCTGGATTCTGGACCATGCCGCATACACTTCGGGCCAAAGCCTACCACCACATCATCCACTGCATTGAACATCGGGCCAGCACGATGGACACGGATACCTACCGGGACCTTTCTGGACAACTGTTTGAAGAACAGAGGACGAGCACACATCCTTTCCCAAAATTCATGGAAAATGGGGAGATTCCACGCTACTGTCTGAACAAAGCGGGTCTGAACTCGGTAAAGAAGATCCTGCTTTGCATTAGCCAGAACTTCCCTGAGATTACTTTTTGCCCAATTTTGCCAGCTCTGGTGTCCCTCTTGCTTCACTACAGCGAAGATGAGGCCCAGTGCTTCCACAGCATCTGTTCTCTGTTGTTCTACACAGACCCAGAAAAGCGCTACATCGACCAGACCTTCCTCACCACCCATGCTTCCTGCATGACGTTCGGGGACCTGGCCAACAAATACTGCAGAGGCATCCGCAAGCTAATCGCCAGCTCCCACCAGAGCCTTTTTGAGTTCTACTCCGACTGGATCATGTGGATCTTCGCCGATCTGCCCTTCAGCTATGCTATCAGAGTGCTAGACGTCTACCTGATTGAGGGATACAAAGTCCTGTACCGGGTTGCACTGGCACTCCTCTGCCTCTACAAGGTCTCTGTGAGCTCCCGGTTGGCCCATGTGGACGACTTCAGGCAGGACATGAAAAGGTTTGTGCAAAATGTGTCTCGGCATAGCAGCATCGAGGCCCTTCTTCAGAGAGCCTTCAGCATCCAGCTGCCCACTCGTAGGGAGCTCAACTTCCTCTACAATGCCAACAAGCAGGCACTGATTCAAAGAGGGATCCAGAATCAGAGGTGAGGAACCTTATCCAACTTGGTTTGCAGTCACTGTACAGTTTATTATCATGCTTCTAAAACTGGTGGATCAAGTTAGGTTTAGATACACTCTTTTTAAAAAATGGTTCTTCAAGGGTTCTTTAGCAACAACAATGGTTCTATATAGAACCATGAACACTCAAAGGATTATTTGCATGCTTAAATGGTTCTTTGCATGGTGAAATGGTTCTTCAGATTGATGAAGAATGTGTTGTACATGGTTAGAATCTTTCAGAAATGGTTCTATGTAGCACCTAAAAGGTTCTTCTACTGTTAATGTCAAGCTTATATACAATAACAACACTCTTAAACAACATAGTTCTTCAAGGGTTCTTTAGTAAAGACAATGGCTCTGGTTCTGCAGACTGACAGAGAATGTGTTGTATATGGTTGTATATAGAGCCTTAATGAAAAAGGTTCTATATAGCACCAAAAAGGGTTCCACAATAGTTATGACGTCAAGCTTGTGTCAGTAGAAGAACCCTTATGGTGTCCTATAAAACCATAGACACACATTCTGCATCAATCTGAAGAAACATTTCCCCATTAAAATGGTTCTTTGATTGTTCATGGTTCAATAAAGAACCATTTTCTTGAAGAACTGTCTCTTCTTTCCCTCTTTCTCGATCTTCAAGTGTGTAGAAGAACCTTTTTGGTGCTTTATAGACCATTTTCACAAAGGTTCTAAATAGAAACATTGCCTTTACCAAAGAACCCTTGAAGAACCATCTTTTTATAGAGTGTACCACATTGGAAGACACAACAACACCATCATCAGTCGTTACGAAACAGTGTTGATCATTATCCAGACTCATTGGCACAGTTAAGTGGTAGCTCTTTCTACAGCAGATGATGTAGCCACATTACTGAACGTTGGAAGACAGTAGCCAGGTTTCCTCTCAGCTGTCTAGTTAAATTGAAATGAATAACTAAAGTGTTGCAAGGCAAAAAACATGTTAAATAATGCCGAGTTTCTATAAACTCTCCACAAGAGAATAAAACCCTCTATGTCACACTCGTAAAACCCTTCTGAGAAATCTGGAGCATGCTTAAAGTCTTGAATGTTCTCACTGCTTTGTTTCATTTTATGGCTGTTTTCACACCGTAAGAGCACAGAGACACAGCATCCTGCCAAATATAATGATTCAAGATCTGCAGGCACCTTCTGTCTGCTTACCGTCTAGTATTGCCATTGTTTTTTCCTTTGATAAGGTGATGTTTTAAATGTATTTTTCCACTTACTTGTGGTTTTATGTGCCAAAAACACAGTTTATTTGTACATGACCAATTTTCAGCCTTTACAGTTAAACAGGCTGCTTTTGTCACTATCTTTAAGACTCATACATGCAAGTAAGCTCTGAGTTCTGATTGGCTGTGTATTGTGTCTCTGTCAAAAAAACAGCCTGGGCTGAAACACTCCTCATATATTGTATAAAAATGCCTTTATAAACAGGCCAACAGAAATGGAATAAAATATCTCTATACTGACTTCCATTCAAAGTTAATGTTATTTGACAGGAGGTTTTCGAGATGTGAGGTTTCAGTCTGACAGTGATTAATCTAATACTGTGTAAATCTAATACTGTTTGTGACATCACAAAAACAGCTTATTCAAATCAGGCTGTTTTGCAGCTTAGGATTCATGTATGGACTCTGTGTTCTGGGGAGCGAATGGGATATATTATACTATGGCAAACCCTTTTCAAAAAAGTGGAATATTTACCTTTTTTCATGAAGTGGGAATTTCTGTATTGCTAAACTGCTTTGTGTCATGTTTTGTTTTGTGGCTACTACATTTGCAGCATTTTATCAGCAAATATATTTCCATTAGAATTTGTCACATCGGCAAAAGCACGTTCACCTCATGTGGAGCATTCAAACTCTTATTCAACGTTTGCGGTTCAGTATTTGCCGGTTCCATCAGGTCTTTTTTTATTCAAAGTGAATATGCACATAAAATATATATTCATACATAAAACAATATTTATAATATACTGTATGTATTCAATATGTCAAAATGTGCATAAAAATATATTCAAAATGAAACATTTGGCATGGAAAAAATGTTCATTAAATATTTATTCAATGTGTCAAAATAAAAATGTGATATGCCAATTAAATAAAAATATAATTTAAAAAATCATCAGTATGTCAACATGTACATAAAAATATACATACCCAAATATTTTCATGAAAAATGACATATTCAATGTATAATTATTTATAAAATATTCATTCAGTAAGTCAAATTGTGCATAAAATGTATGTGCCAAAAATCATAAATAGAATTTTGACACATTAAATAATAAAATATTTATAAAATATTTATTTCATACATCAAAATGTGCATAAAAACATATATGCAAAAAAATATATTCACCAAAAAAAAACTGATATATTGAATAAATAAAACTATTTTTCAAACATTTATTCAATATGTCAAACTATGCATTTGTTTTTTTGGCAGCTCGTACCAGAGTGTGGAGCTGGGGGGGTTCTGCTCCAGCGTTGTGTCCGAGACGGAGATGCGGGTGGTTTGGGCCTGGATCCCAGAGCGCTTTGCTCTCTTCAGCCCCGCACGACTCTTCAGCACCACTGACCACAGCAGGAGTCTGACCTCGTACGAGCTCTTACTCCAACATTCATATTTACCCTGTTCACCCAGAGCAGCTCAAAGTCAGCAGATGAAAAATAGAGAAATTCCTCCAAAGCTCAGTGTGTGAGATGTAAACAGAGGGATTCAGAGTGGTTTGATGTGAAGTGGCTCAGATTACTTTACAGTGGTGGGTATAGGCACCAGGGGTCGCCATGACTACAACACAAATACAGACATTTTATTTACTATCCAAAACCAGCAGTGAACCACTAGCGAACGTGTCTTCTGAGTTTCTAAAAAAGTGGAAAATCTGAAAAAATGTTTTCTTTGGGGACTATTTTACATCAGCATGTATCCCTTCACCATGAATGGACTTTAAAATCTTTTCAAAACTATCATAAAACAGTGTCTCGGGCATCAGGCAGTGAATTCATAACCATTTTGTGTAATAACTTTCTGTGAGAGGTGGACGTCTGGTTCCTATCACCACCACCACTGTGAACAATTCTGACTCATTAAGTTTCTCTAGAACAGCATTTCACACCAAACCACTCTAAACGACTCTGTTCACATCTTAACTGTTTAGCAATGCAGGAATTTTGAAATATCGGTTCCGCTGTAAGAGTGCCGAAGAAGCCTGCCTCGCTCAGTGTGTGTTTTGTCTACAGGTTTTATTCTCGGGTGGAGGGTCATGAGCCGACAGTGCTGCTGCTGAAAACAGTGGATGAGGAGGCAAGCATCACTTTCGCTTTGTACTGATTACAAATGAGAGGTTCTGTGAATCAGGGAAGTCCAACATTTTGTCTCTGTTCCAGCTTCTAGCTCACCTAAGCCAGGTATGGCCCTTGATTTTTTGACTCTGGAATGTTGGAAGCAGAAATAGAACAGATATCTTGATATTCCCCAAGATCTGCATTAGGAATCGTTGTTATTAAAGGGCCTATATGTTACATTTTTCTTGCATTTTCTTTTTTCCCCCTTATAGGTCCACATTTGTGTAGTTTTAAATCCCAAAAAACAAACAGAATCCGTTTCATTTTCCAACCTTTCTTCATCTCTTATAATTAAACAGGTTGTTTTGGTTACTTTAAGACTGAGATATATGTAAATGAGCTCTGTTCTGATTGGCCATGCCTCATTCGAAAAGCAGTCTGGACTCCACTCCACATAAGCACTGTGTGAGTGGGCTGGGCAAAACTGCTGATAACTGAGTAGGCAGATATATGTAAGTGTTTTGTTGTGACATCACAAAGCACTACGTTCAAAACGGGCTGTTTTTGAAGCTTAGTTTCCATAAACGGCCTGAAGGAACCAGAGTAATAAGTATGTTTTGAAACATTAGCGATGTTTATGTTCTACACCCTTAAAAATGGTTCTTCAGTTGTTCTTTAATAGAGAAAATGGTTCTATATAGAATGATGAGCACTCAAAATACCATTTTCATGCTTAAATGCTTCTCTGGGTCGCGAAATGGTTCTTCAGATTGATGGAGAATGTGTTGGATTTAGTTCTACAGAGCACCAAAAAGAGTTGCGCTTGTTACGAGCTCGACATCGTCACATCAGCAGAACCCTTTTGGGGCTACACAGAACCAACACATTCTCCATTTCACCATGCAGAGAACCATTTTATCATCCAAAGGGTTCTTTGAGTGTTCATGGTACTAAACTGAACCATTCTCTTTACTGAAGAACCCTTGAAGAATCACCTTTTTAGGAGTGGACATCAAAGAGTGAGACAGTCTTGCAGTCTTAAATCTTCCAGAAGGTTCTCTTTGCATGATAAAAAGGTTCTCTTTTCTTCAGATTGATGGAGAATGTGCTGTAAATGATTCTATATAGCACCAAAAGGGGTTCTTAGCTCAACATAATTAACAATGGAAGAACCCATTTTTGATGCTATATAAACCCCTTTTCAAAAAACCCCGCAGCACATTCTCATCCAGTCAATCAGAAGAATGATTTCACCATGCAAAGAACACTTTAAGCATGCAGAGAGTCTTATAGTGTTACATAGAACCATCGTCTTTGCTAAACAACCCTTGAAGAACCATCATTTTAAGAGTGTAGTTGGCTAGTCTGTGTTTGATCCTCACGGTCCCCAGCCTGTATTCAGATTTGCCTCCGTCTCATCATTGCAGTCTTTCTCACCGAGCTCCTCTCAGGAGACGCTGTAGGTGGACGACAGGTGAATGAAAGACAAAGCCTCAAGTCTAAGATGAGACTTTGAATGTGAAATCTGTGACTATGATCTCTGTTTAAGGTCTGTGGAGCTTTCTTATCTTCAGACTGGACTCTGAGGGACCACGATGGAGAGAAGCTCCAGTTCTTCGGCACTGAGGAGTGCTTCGTTTTCACCGTACGTAATAAAACCTCCAGCTTGACATCGACTGCATAATGGTGGTTGGGATAGTGTAGTGGGTAACACCTCTGCCTTCTATGCTGTAGACTGGGGTTCAATCCCCACCTGGACAAGCTCCCTACACTAAACCAATAAGAGTCCTTGGGCAAGACTCCTAACACCACCTTTGCCCACCTGTGTAAAATGATCAAATTATAAGTCGCTCTGGATGAGAGCGTCAGCCAAATGCCATAAATGTAAATGTAATAAAAAGAGGAGAATATTCCTGTACAACTACTTTACCATACATCTACACTAGTGCTCTAAAGTTTTGGGTCACCAAACTTTTTTTCATAAAGATGTGTGAATAAAATGATTCTACGATAAAACTACTTTCTTACAAGGTTCAGTCAGTTTGTATGAAGCTGTAAAAATGAAGGTGCTTTGGAAAATAAATGAGCTGTAAATGATTTGATGATAATGGATAAATCTGTACAGCCTTGAGAATGAACTAATAAACAAACTGACTCCCTCAGGCACTCATATTGGAAAACCCATAGCCAAATCTCACTAAATACAGATACTGAGTGGATTTGACAGCAAATTACAATAAACAGAAAAATACACAGAAATGCATTTTATATATAAGATTTGAGATTTCATGCAGATTTCATGGCTTTATTCAATCATTAAAGAATCGTAATCAAATGGAATTTCACAGCTAGATATTTCAATCTATTGAATAGTGAATCAATCTTACGTCATATTTATTTCTATAATATTTCAGCTGAGGCCGGGGATGGAGCGCTATCAGAGAACCGTGCTTCATATCTCTGGGATGGCAGGAACCTCACCTTCATCCTCCTGCAGCTCCTCCCACCCTGCTGGGTCCAATTGGGATCCAAAGTACCTGTCCGTCCCATTCTCACCTGAGCCTCACCTGCCCAAAGCCAGGTTCATGGCTGGAGGTGATGAGATGCTTTTTATCGGTGAGCTGGTTCATTCAGATGTTTCTAAGTCAAATAGAGTTTTAAGTGAAATAACGATGATTTCATAAAACATCTAAAATATCTTTTAGTGTCTAGTTATTATTGAATAAAACAACAGCCATTGGCTCTTTTCACAAGAAATGAAAGGGTGTAAACACTGGGTAAAACAAGTTCTGCTGCTCTCTCTCTCTCTCTCTCTCTCTCTCTCTCTCTCTCTCTCTCTGTCTCTCTCTCTCTCTCTGTCTCTCTCTCTCTCTCTCTCTCTCTCTCTGTCTCTCTCTCTCTCTCTCTCTCTCTCTCTCTGTGTCTCTCTCTGTCTCTCTCTCTCTCTGTCTCTCTCTCTCTCTCTCTGTCTCTCTCTCTCTCTCTCTCTCTCTCTGTCTCTCTCTCTCTCTCTCTCTCTCTCTCTCTGTCTCTCTCTCTCTCTCTGTCTCTCTCTCTGTCTCTCTCTCTGTCTCTCTCTGTCTCTCTCTCTCTCTCTCTCTCTCTCTCTCTGTCTCACTCTCTCTCTCTCTGTCTCTCTCTCTGTCTCTCTCTGTCTCTCTCTCTCTCTCTCTGTCTCACTCTCTCTCTCTCTCTCTGTCTCACTCTCTCTCTCTCTCTCTCTGTCTCTCTCTGTCTCTCTCTCTCTCTGTCTCTCTCTCTCTCTCTCTCTCTCTCTGTCTCTCTCTCTGTCTCTCTCTGTCTCTCTCTCTCTCTCTCTCTCTGTCTCTCTCTCTGTCTCTCTCTGTCTCTCTCTCTCTCTCTCTCTCTCTCTCTCTGTCTCACTCTCTCTCTCTCTCTCTCTCTCTCTCTCTGTCTCTCTCTCTCTCTCTGTCTCTCTCGCTCTCTCTCTCTCTCTCTCTCTTTCAGGTGGTGATGGGGGTCATGCTCTCTCTCTGTTTGCTGACCTCTCTGTCGGTCAGTCTGAAGGCTGCGCTACGTTTGAGAGTCCAGTGTTGTGTCGGGGCAAATTCAGGATCCAGAGTCTGGAAGTTTGGGGCATCCAGCATACGCTGGCCCTCCCACACACCCCACCACACGTCCCTTCCCACACACCACCGCGGGCCTAGAGCCAAAACCCACAGAGGTGAACAAGGCCGAACGCACAGCTGACGTCATTTTATAGCCCTTTTATTGTGACTTTAATTTATTCTGAACACGTTCTATGACGTCTGAAGGTCAATGTATAACTACATAAACAGTCTGATTGGTATTTCTGTCACTTATTACTGCACAGAGGAATGAAAATTGTTAGTTCGCCTTATTTCCGTTCCAGACGCTTCTGTTTCTTTATCACAAAAAACAGACTGAAAAGGTTTAAAGCATTTTCCTTCACTCACTCAGCCCCTCATTTCACATTAAACGCAGTCAAAAAGGATATCCAATAACACAACTAGCTTAAAATGAATGTTGCTGGTGTTTGTTTGTGTGCTTTCCAAAGGTGTCCAGTGTCATTTTGAGCACCTGTTTTTATACACTTTGTATTTCATAAACAATAAATGAAGAAAAAAACTAACACTCACTTTGTTGTTCTTCTCTCTCAGTATCTACAATAGCAGCGAAAGGTTTGGATTCCCTGTTCAAAAGTGTGGAATCAAAGTTTTCAACAATGTGAAAAACAAGTATTTTATACATAAATGTATAAAATGGTTCGTCACAGTTTTTCAGACAATCAGTATAAATAATAATACACAATAATAATGTGTAAATAATGAATGTGTCCAGTAATGAACACAGCTGTAGATGTTTCTATTAATGACTGAGAAAGCTGTAGAACATTAAGAATGAAAATTATACTAAAATTCCTATGCAGACTTCAACACATTTTAATAGTGTATATCTAAAACATCTATCTATCTAAAACAAAAACATCAATACCATAGACACAGCATCTTATTTCCCATTTTATTCAGCTGTCTTCTGTAGAATTCTTCTGTTCAATTCAATTCTACGTAACACCAATGATGTTCAAATTGATGTGATGTATATTTAACCAAGTGAAAAAGTTAAACCATATATTTTTCTCCATAAACTTCATCTTAAGCTCAACTAATATCAATTTAATCAACATTTAGTGTCAAGTTGTTCACCCCTTACAGGTCATTGTTTATTAAAATGATTCACTCATTTCTCATGAAAAAAATCGAACTTTTTTGTACACTGGCAAAAACTAGAGGTGTTTTGTTTATTCATATTTAGATTTCTTTAATATTTTTTGACATTTCTTTTTCTGCCATTATGTTGATGATTGCCAACAAAACACCTCTTCTGCAGCTAAAAACGGACCCATTCAATTTAAATCACACTAAATGAGCCATAGGGGGGAAAAATCATGCTCCAAAAATGATCAAAAAATATTTTCCGGTATTTTTAAACTTTTAAATGGGTTGGTTTGATCATATCATAACATCATAACATATCGAAAAGGTTAAACGCCTGGGAAAAAAATGTGAATTTTTTTTTTTTCATTGTATAAATTATTATATTATATTAAAAAAAGGACTATTAATATGGCAGTTGAGCGATGGTGTTATCATAGTTATGTCGTTTTTGCAGATTATATGTCTTTTAATTTACTTTTACTTTATAAACAAGTGCGGAAAGCTTTCCACCAATCAGAGCGCAGAATCAGAGACCGTCTCGGTGACGTAGTGCTGTGGTCTCCTAGCTACGGCCCCAAACAGAGCGGCGCGGTTGCCTAGTGACGGAGAGCCGCATCGCACTCCGCTCAGAGACGATATTATTGTTAGCTAGAACTGTTTATTATTGTTATTATTTTAGATATTTAATCGCCGCAGGTTGTACAGTACTGTGAATGAGATGGCTGGAGACCCGCAAGAGGTGCCAAAGCTGCAGCTGGAAGCTGTTATTGGCTTTAATGGTGAGACGAAGAAGCTTAAACTCCTTTAAAACTGCTTAAAAGTGAGCTAATGCTAACGGCGCTTCGCCATCTGTCCTAGCTTTTTGTGCGTTTGACGTAGTTTAATTTAAATCTGTTGGTTCATCTCCTGTTCTGCTTTATTGCTGACCAACCTACACCCTTAAACTATGGTTCTTTGAGGGTTATTTAGTAAAGAAAACTGTTCTAAATAGAACCTTTTTAAAAAGTGTCTCTGTATAGCACCAAAAAGGCTTCCGCTACACTCTTAAAAAGGGTTCTTTAGTAAAGAAAATGGTCCTATATAGAACCATGAGCACTCAATCAACCCTTCGCATGATTAAAAGGTTCTTTGCATGATGAAATGGTTCTTTAGATCGACGGAGAACGTGCTGCATATGGTTCTTTTTACAACCTTTTTGAATTAGGTTCTGTATAGCATCAAAAAGTGTTCTTCTGTTGCAAGAATGTCAAGCTTGTAATAACAGAAGAGCCCATTTTGGTGCTATATAGAACCATCTTTAGCACATGCTCCAATGATCTGAGCAGCGTCTTTCAGCAGAGGAACTGAAGATCCTCTATTAGTTCTTTCTGAATGTGTTTGGGGTAAAATAAAGCATGAAAATAAAACGAGTAAACTCTAAAATAGATGGTTCTTCAAGTTGTCCATGGTAAGATAATGCTACTATATAGAACCATGAACACTCAAAGAACCCTTTGCATGCATAAATGAATGCAGCAATATTCAATTAACAATAATCATAAAGAAATATTTCTTCAGATTAATGGAGAATGTGGTGGTTCCATATAGCAAAAAAGGGTTCTTCTGTTGTTGATGTTAAGCTTGAATCAATAGAAGTCATAGTTCTAAACGGAACCTTTCCCTTCATTAAAGAACCCTTGAAAACCATCTTTTTTTTAAAGAGTGCACTTTCTTAAGTTACAACCGTTCCAGGTTAATGTTTACTGTGCTCAGTGTCTTGGGAATAGTCCTTGATAACGGGTCATTATTAGAACCTCAGCTGTGAGCAGATCTGATGTTTTCTTCTTCTGCGCTCAGGTCACGTGTTATCAGGCCTCCAAGCTCATCCTGACAGAGAGCACCTGATTTACCCTTTGGGCTGCACACTGATCATCAAGCACCTGAAAAGTGGGAAGCAGGGGTTCCTCCACGGCCACACCAACAACATCTCCTGCCTGACTGTGTCCAAGAGTGGACGCTACATCGCATCCGGACAGGTCACCTTTATGGGCTTTAAGGTGAGAGCTCTTAGGGTGAACTGGCATCACATACTGTGACATTACGGAACTCAGTAATGTTTAATACTGGGTTTTCCATTTAAAATAGTCCAAGAATTTCTAATTAGAGGTCATATTTTATTGAGTATTATTATTGATTTGAACATTACAAAATTGCTCCAACTGAATCATCTCCTTCAGACCGATGCAGAAATGTGCATTTTTACACCATAAAGTTTAATAAGTGTCTTTGAAAAGGTCTGAAAATAGAGAGAATAAGTACAGAGAATAAATGTTGTAGCAGGGGTCACCAATATGGTGACCGTGGGCACCAGGTCGCCCGCAAGGACCACATGAGTCGCCTGCGGGCCTGTTCTAAAAAGAGCCCACTAAAGCGCCACTTACCAGTGAGCTGCATCTCATTTTTTTTGTTGCTATTCTTTTTTAAATCCCACTTGCATTGGTGTAAATTTGAAAATGACAATATTTTAAAACTTATTAAAAAACTTATTTCCCATTTTATTCAGCTGTCTTCTGTAGAATTCTTCCGTAATGTTCAATTCTGCATAACAGCAATTGAAATTGATGTGATGTATATTTAACCAAGTGAAAACGTTAAACCATATATTTTTCTCCATAAACATCGTCTTAAGCTCAATTAATATCAATTTAATCAACATTTAGTGCAGTCCAGTTGTTCGCCCCTCACAGATCATTGTTTATTAAAATAATTCAATTCAATAATTCATTTCTCTTTAAAAAAATTTTTCAAACTTTGTAAATTCACACATTTTGTACACTGGTGAAAACTAGAGGTGTTTTGTTTATTCTTATTTAGATTTCTTTAATATTTTTGACATTTTTTCTGCCATTAAAACTGAAATGTTTCATATTAAATTAGAGCTAGCTGGTCTCCATGGCAACGGTTGCTGTGGAGAGCAGCTAGCGGGTGCAGCGAAGGTGAGGAGATGATTTACCCCCGAAAACATGGCAGAAAACAGAAAGAAAACATATCATTTTCACAGTGAATGGGAGGAAGAGTTCATTTCTACGACTGTGGAAGATTCCTGCGTGTGTCTCATTTGCGTGGGGCGACTGTGGCGACGGCAAAGCGGCAGCGTGGAGAGACATTTAGGACGTGTCACACAAGCTAGCTAGCCACCATGCTAGGTTAACTAGCTACCCACCGGGTAGCTTCTGATAACTTTGTTAAAAATGCTGCAGATTTGGTGATACGTTCGGTAAACATCTGAAAGTTGATTTTTATTTTTGTATGTTACATAATTGTACAAACATTGTGCAATGTAGTGCATAATTTGTTAAAGTTTGTTAGTGACGGACTTCCGGGGGATGTTGGCGTTCGCTCCCGCAAACTATGCGCAGAAGGGATTGTTTGAAAATGTAAATTCTTAAAAGATTTATAGAAATCAAGTGGTGCATATTGATGTTTATCTGTTTCCTACCTTGTTAAATCATTATTGATAATTATTGTGAGAAATCATTAACATGATCAGTGTCTTCACATAGATGAATATCATTAATTATTAATAATAACATATAATTTAAGGTAAATTTGTTATTTTAGAAGTGTGCATCAAACTGGTAGCTCTTCGCATTAAAAAGGTTGGTGAGCCCTGTGCTATAGCATAGCAGCAGCTACAAGCAACGTAAAATAAAATAGATTATATAATAAACAGACTTAGTAATATAAGAGCACATTTAATTTGCATATTCCTTTTGTTGTAGTTGCAAAATGATTCAAAATATGTATTGAATAATGACCCTTTATTAAACCGTTCTGTCAGTGATGCTAGTGTTACTAATATGAATGCAAGCAAGTAGCCTCTAGTAAGAATTATAAATAATTATATCTTTGTAATTGGCGGTTACTAGTTAATGTTCACTCTCAGCAACATTAGCATGTTTAGTCTATTCCTTAAAGATTAATAACTGAATAATTAGCCTGACGTACTCAGTGCTTTAGAGTTTAGACGCTGTGGTTGCTTTTAATGATGGCATTTTCTGATCCCCAGGCTGATGTGATAATCTGGGATTATACCAAAAGGGAAATCTATGCTCAGTTTACACTCCATAAGGCCAAAGTGGAGGCACTGGTCTTCTCCCCAAACGAAAAGTACCTATTGACTTTGGGTGGACAGGATGATGGCAGGTACAATTTTGCCGGCTGTTTATTTCATCTTCAAACAATAATCTGAATTATAGACCAACAGCACTGACACAGGAATCTTAGTTATGGTTATGTTATACCTGTGCTGTGTTATGCCTGTGAAATGTCTGTTATGTGCGTTCTATGTTAGGTCTACTATGCATATGCTGTATTATGTCTGTTGTGTTTATGTTGTTGGTGCTGTGTTATGTCTATGCTATGCTATGTCTATGCTGTGTTATGTCTGTATTGGTGCTATGCCTAGGCTGTGCTATATCTGTGCTGTTATGTCTGTATTAGATCTGTGCTGTGTTTTGCCTGTGCTGTCTTACATCTGTATTAGGTGTATGCTGTGTCATGTTTGTGCTGTTTAATATCTGTGCCGTGTACTGTCTGTGCTGTTATATCTGTACTATGTCAGTGCTCTGCTATGTCTGTATTAGGTCTATGTTGCATTATGTCTGTGCTGTGTTACATTTGTATAAGGCATGTGGCATGTCTGTGCTGTGTACTGTCTGTGCTGTGTACTGTCTGTGCTGTGTTATGTCTGTGCTGTGTTATATCTGTGTAATGTCTGTGCTGTGTACTGCCTGTGCTGTGTTATGTCTGTGCTGCGTACTGCCTGTGCTGTGTCATATCTGTCTACTGCCTGTGCTGTGTAATGTCTGGGCTGTGTACTGCCTGTGCTGTGTTATGTCTGTGCTGTGTACTGCCTGTGCTGTGTCATATCTGTCTACTGCCTGTGCTGTGTAATGTCTGTGCTGTGTACTGCCTGTGCTGTGTCATATCTGTCTACTGCCTGTGCTGTGTAATGTCTGGGCTGTGTACTGCCTGTGCTGTGTTATATCTGTGTAATGTCTATGCTGTATAAACTCAGTGCTGCATAATGTCTGTGCTGTGTACTGCCTGTGCTGTGTCATATCTGTCTACTGCCTGTGCTGTGTAATGTCTGGGCTGTGTACTGCCTGTGCTGTGTTATATCTGTGTAATGTCTATGCTGTATAAACTCAGTGCTGCATAATGTCTGTGCTGTGTAATGTCTGCTGTGTTATATCTGTGTAATGTCTGTGCTGTGTAATGTCTGCTGTGTTATATCTGTGTAATGTCTGTGCTGTGTAATGGCTGCTGTGTAATATCTGTGTAATGTCTGTGCTGTGTAATGTCTGCTGTGTAATATCTGTGTAATGTCTGTGCTGTGTAATGTCTGTGCTGTGTTATATCTGTGTAATGTCTGTGCTGTGTAATGTCTGCTGTGTTATATCTGTGTAATGTCTGTGCTGTGTAATGTCTGCTGTGTAATATCTGTGTAATGTCTGTGCTGTGTAATGTCTGTGCTGTGTTATATCTGTGTAATGTCTGTGCTGTGTAATGTCTGTGCTGTGTTATATCTGTGTACTGCCTGTGCTGTGTCATATCTGTCTACTGCCTGTGCTGTGTAATGTCTGGGCTGTGTACTGCCTGTGCTGTGTTATATCTGTGTAATGTCTATGCTGTATAAACTCAGTGCTGCATAATGTCTGTGCTGTGTAATGTCTGCTGTGTTATATCTGTGTAATGTCTGTGCTGTGTAATGGCTGCTGTGTTATATCTGTGTAATGTCTGTGCTGTGTAATGGCTGCTGTGTAATATCTGTGTAATGTCTGTGCTGTGTAATGTCTGCTGTGTAATATCTGTGTAATGTCTGTGCTGTGTAATGTCTGTGCTGTGTTATATCTGTGTAATGTCTGTGCTGTGTAATGTCTGTGCTGTGTTATATCTGTGTAATGTCTGTGCTGTGTAATATCTGCTGTGTTATATCTGTGTAATGTCTGTGCTGTGTAATGTCTGCTGTGTAATATCTGTGTAATGTCTGTGCTGTGTAATGTCTGTGCTGTGTTATATCTGTGTAATGTCTGTGCTGTGTAATGTCTGCTGTGTTATATCTGTGTAATGTCTGTGCTGTGTAATGTTTGGGAGTTGCCCTTAGAATCACTGCTGGTGTGTTTTCAGTATCGTACTGTGGAATGTGGAGAAGAAGGAAGCTATCTGTGGAAGCCCTGCATCTGCCCACAGCGCTGGACACTGCCTGACCGTGGGTTACTCCAGCCACAGCGACAACATCTTCATATCGGCTGGAAAGTAAGCCTTGGATTTATGACTGCTTACTTGTGTTAATCCTTAAAATGCAGGCTAATTATTTTTTGTATTAATCTGAAGGCTTATAAAAAGAAACTATTATGAATTATTTAGTAATGAAACGACGAAACAAGCGTGTGAGCTTTGTAGCTGTTAGAGTGAAGAACTGAAATGTGGACCCACATACAGACTTTAGAGTCAGTTAATGTGCATATTAGTAATATTCAGGGTTGGGTTGCGAATTAAAGTCAGGAATCAGAAAACCTGCAGATCAGGTTTTGGTTGTGTGTGATAATTTGGCCTATTTCTAAGTAGATCTGAGGGAAATACTCTCAGGCAAAGCTAAGCATTGTGAAGAGTGAGAAAGCTGTAGTGTAAGTGTTGTAAATGATGATTAATTTTGTTCTCCTGTTGTTCCCTGCAGTAGGACGCTACGAGTGTGGGAGCTGGACCTTCCCAACAGGAAAATCCGCCCCACTGAGTGTCAGACTGGACAGCTAAAGCGTATCATTAAGTGCATCGAGGTAAGAGTTATATTCTTATCCTAATAAAATATGTCCTCTTTTATTTACACACTAAAATGTGGTATAGACCAAGGCCCAAATCCATTTCTTATTTTTACCCCTACTCCTTGTTTTCAAGAGTAACCTTGCCCTTTGGAACTGTGTTACAAGCAGTAATACCTGAAATCTGTAATACAAAATGGTACAACCCTCAAATAAAACAGAACATTACTTCTTTAACAGGCTAGTAGTGGTGCTGTTAGTGACATTTCCTGTCTGGAGTGATAGCAGAGGAGGGTAAAGTCCAGTAAACTCTGTGCTGGATTTTAGTTACATTTTGGGCATCATATGCTTTCAAAGAGGGCAATTATTTATTATCAGCCACCCCTAACTCTTCAGTGATATGAAGTTAGATATTCTCCAGCTTCATGTTCAGTTTTGCTCTTTCCACCTTAAATGGTTTTTTAAGGTGGAACGGGAAATTTAACTAGCTAGTTACATCACATACAACTAATGACTTTATATGCTTGTTATGAAGAAAAGGACCATAATACTCTGAAACAGCATTAAACCCCAATTCTAATGAAGTTGGGACGTTGTGTAAAACATAAATAAAAACAGAATATGATGATTTACAAATCCTTTTCAACCGATATTCAATTGAATACACTACAAAGACCAGATATTTAATGTTCAAACAGATTCATTTTATTGTTTTTTGCAAATATTCACTCATTTTCAATTTGATGCAAGCAACACGTTCCGAAGAAGTTGGGACAGGGGCAACAAAAGACTGGGAAAGTTGAGGAATGCTCAAAAAACACCTGTTTGGAACATTCCACAGGTGAACAGGTTAATTGGAAACAGGTGAGTGTCATGATTGGGTATAAAGGGAGCATCTCTGAAAGGCTCAGTCGTTCACAAGAAAGGATGGGGCGAGGTTCACCACTTTGTGAACAACTGCGTGAGCAAATAGTCCAACAGTTTAAGAACAATGTTTCTCAACATGCAATTGCAAGGAATTTAGGGATTTCATCATCTACAGTCCATAATATCATCGAAAAATCTCTGCAAGTAAGTGGCAAGGCAGAAAACCAACATTGAGTGCCCGTGACCTTCGATCCTTCAGGCGGCTCTGCATTAAAAACCAACATCATTCTGTAACGGATATTCCCACATGGGTAATGCGTAATGTTTTTGGAAATCATGGACGTCGTGTCCTCCGGGCCAAAGAAGATAAGGACTGTCCGGATTGTCATCAGTGCAAAGTTGAAAGCCAGCATCTCTGATGGTGTGTGGGTGTGTTAGTGCCCATGGCAGGGGTAACTTGCACATCTGTGAAGACCCCATTAATGCTGAAAGGTACATACAGGTTTTGGAGCAACATCTGCTGCCATCCAAGCAGCGTCTTTTTCAGGGACGTCCTGCTTATTTCAGCAAGACGATGCCAAGCCACATTCTGCACGTGTTACAACAGCGTGGCTTCATAGTAAAAGAGTGCGGGTACTAGACTGGCCTGCCTGCAGTCCAGACCGTCTCCCATTGAAAATGTGTGGCGCACTATGAAGCACAAAATACGACAGCGGAGACCCCGGACTGCTGAGCAACTGAAGCTGTACATCAAGCAAGAATGGGAAAGAATTCCACCTACAAAGCTTCAACAATCAGTGTCCTCAGTTCCCAAACGCTTATTGGGTGTTGGTAAAAGGAAACACAGTGGTAAACACGCCCCTGTCCCAACTTCTTTGGAACGTGTTGCAGGCATCAAATTCAAAATGAGTGAATATTTGCAAAAAGCAATAAAGTTTATCCGTTTGAACATTTAAATATCTTGTCTTTGTAGTGTATTCAATTGAATATAGGTTGAAAAGGATTTGCAAATCATCGTATTCTGTTTTTATTTATGCTTCACCCAACGTTCCAACTTCATTGGAATTGGGGTTGTAAGATAATGCAATGATTATTGTAAATAAAATACTCACATTTGTGAGTTTCTTTGGTCTCTTGCACACTCTAAAAAACCTCTGCTTAGAGGGCCATTTAGGTCTAACACTTTACCCTATCCATCTCAACAAGAATCAGAACACCCTACCCTTAGACATGAACGACTAAATGGAGGAGTAGGGCTGAGTGGCAGTGGTGAGAGGTGAAATGGGATTGGGCCAAAAGTTTAGAATCTGCACTTTCCACACAATTTCCCCACTTGGTTAAATGAACTACATGTCAGAAATAATTACTATAGAATTATGGCATGATTTTATTACCAGAGATGATGAATGATACTTTTCTGCTAGGGCTGTAATCAAGATCCCCTTTGTCCAGTCCAAGACAAGTCCAAGTCCAAAACCAAGCCTAGCTGGGACCAAACCAAGACCAAGTCCAAATGAGAGAAAACCCAAATAACCTCTTTAAGACCAATTCAAAACACAAATGATTATTCAAACATCACTAAGTAAATAGTTAATAATTCAAAAGGCACACTCTTAAATGATTTGGACCATGAAGTGATCCATTTTATTAAACTCAGGCTCTCTAATATATATAACAGTATTGATCCGACCTGTGATAAATGTCGTCAAGCAGTAGCAGAGCATTTGCATTCTTTTTGGTCATGTCCCTCACTACACTCATTTTGGTTTTTCAGATTTTTCAGTCTTTATCTGATATACTGGGACAATCTCTTGAAACCAAATGCCTTCATCACTTTGTTTAGTGAACCACCCACTTTGAGATCTGTGGAGGTAGATTTTGTTTCTGTGGCCACGTTCCTTGCTAGGAAACTTGTACTTTTGAAGTGGAAATGAGTAAGATCTCAGTTATTGTGAGGAAGAGTGCATCACCAAACAGTGTTTACAGAAGAACAACAATTGATGAACCAAACATTTTGCTGCCATTGAAGCATCAGCGTTGCAACAGTGAGTGAGTGAGCAGCCAACCAAAGCTGGAGTGGGCAGCCAACATGGGACACCCTGAATGCCTCGGGGTATTCCGCACGCTGGTTACAGTGAATACAGTGCAGTAAGGCAGTGCATTTGTTGTTATAGATCCCAGAAGACGACAGTTTCTTCTACTGCGGCACCACCAGTGGAGATATAATGAAAGTGAATCTGAAGAGCCGACTGCTGAGCAGCTGTGGGCCGGTCAAGCAGAAATTCAGTAAGGTGGGTCTTTGCCGCTGTTGGCTTTCGCTCTGACCTCTGCTGACAGTGTGTGTAATGTCTGTGTATGTGTATGCAGGGTGTGAATGCTCTGAAGATGCTGAAAACGGGGGATCTATTGGTGGGCTCTGGAGATGGAGCTTTCAGTCTGTGCTCCTCAAATAACTTCAAAATCATCAAGTAAGTCAGAGAGAATTGATTTTATTGCTTAAAACAGTTTAGTGTAAATGCATTATCAGTAGCTTAGAAATGTAATTTGGCTTAAAATGAGTGTATAAATGCTGATGTGTTGTGTTTGAGGCGAGTGGAGCTGGAGGGCGGCGTGTCATCCGTGGCTCTGCGAGGTGAAGGTCAGCAGGTGTTTGTGGGCACTGACGCAGCTCAAATCTACTGCTTCGGATACACCGATTTCAAACCCGAACTAATCTCCACCAACCACAGCAGTGCAGTCTGGGATACAGCCTTCCCTCAGTAAGACAGACAGACAGATGAGAGAAGCGGCTAACAAAACACTAGAGCTGTAAAAATCTGGATTTCATCAACACCAGTAAAGCATTTATTGAAGTTTGTTGCTCTCTCTCTCTCTCTCTCTCTCTCTCTCTCTCTCTCTCTCTCTCTCTCTCTGTATATGTCTCTTTCTCTCTGTCTCAGTGGAAGTTCTGAGCTCTTTGCCACTTGCTCTCAGGATGATATCCGGGTTTGGCACACAGAATCCTGTAAGGAGCTCCTGCGGATTAAAGTGCCCAACATGACCTGTAACGCTCTGGGCCTTACTCAGGACGGCCACAGCATCTACAGCGGTGCGCATTACATGATTAAAACCTTTTGTGTTGTCACAAAGTCCAACTCATTTAAAGGTGCAGTGTGTAAGATTAAGTGCCACCTAGTGGTGAGTTTGCAGATTGTAACCAGCTGTGTCCCTCTCCCTCACCCCTCCCTTTCCAAGTGAGTAGTAGAACCTACAATGGCCATCAGGTTTTCTGCCAACGTCTGTCCCGATTTTGTTTTGCTTCTTCATGTTTTTGGTGAAGATTCATCGTCCCTTACTCTTTCTAGTTCTAATTACTATGTTTGATCCTCCATTTGTGGAAATTTGGGTTCTCAAACTGTTCACATCACAAAATGGTCAGCCAGCACCGGCAGCGTCCACTGATTCTTCTTTTTTCTACATCTCACTACATCTTACATTCAACATGGTGGCCTCTGTTGGAAGTGGAACCTATCTAGATATGAAGGGCTCATTCTAAGCTACTGATAACACAACACTTTTCACTAATGAAAACATGATTTTATTAGATCCCCCTAAATTTTACTCACTGCTCATTTAAATATATCCACCTATTCAGTGAAGAAAACAGCGGATAAAAATAGGTTCTAAATTGGCACACAAAAAATGAACTATGACTGTTTTTGGTCTATAAAATGACACAAACATTATAAACAG
The DNA here is from genome assembly GCF_015220715.1 of Pygocentrus nattereri. Classification (NCBI taxonomy): domain Eukaryota; kingdom Metazoa; phylum Chordata; class Actinopteri; order Characiformes; family Serrasalmidae; genus Pygocentrus; species Pygocentrus nattereri. The sequence continues at coordinate 3,860,147 of NC_051240.1, forward strand.
ACTTCAGATACAATACAAGAAAAAATGTAGGACATGGACCCTTTAAAAAAATTAATCCTGCTGGAGGTGATCCTGCTGCACATTAAATTGGATTCATTTATTACCAAGGATAAAGTATAAGGAAAAAATTAAACACAGATGATAAATAATTGACATTCTTTAAATGGTTTATTCATTAGCCTACTATATTTTTGGTTTGGTTATTTGAATGTTTTGCTGGGAGAGTGGAGTTCATCCTCTGTTCATCTGTATAATTCAGTGATGTTTAAATGCTACATGTATTCATAATAGTGTATGTATGTTTTTGTGCCATAGCATGGAATGATGGAAAAATCCGTGTGTTTACTCCTGAGAGCGGCCGCCTGAAGCTGATTATCCACAACGCCCACAGCATGGGAGTGACCGCTATAGTGAGCAGTGGAGACAGCAAACGGCTCATCAGTGGAGGAGGAGAGGGACAGGTCAGTCATAGCACTCAGGGTGCTGTTCAGGGAATCAGCTATTTTCTAAGGTGTCTCACTGTATCCGGCCCAGTGCACTGGAACACTGACTGTATTTGAAATAGCATACTGTGTACTGTATACTGACCACTGCACTAGTATATAGTGAATACTGCACGCTCCTGTTCATTAGTATAATGAAATGTATAATACAATGAATAACAACAATAATACATGTAAAACAACAGCTAAAACATCCTGTAAGGAATTCCAGCCCACTGGTTCACAGCTAAAAGTGAATTTTCACAGTTTAGTAAATGCTCTCGGCAACTGAAGGCTGATCCAATTACTGAAAAATAAACATAAAATATGTCCATCACAGTAAATATGATTAGTGAAAAGTGGCTCAAATACTGACACATTTATCATTTATTTCAGACCACAAAGTAGCTCAGCACACAACAGTGGAATAAACTGAATATATTGCTGTTGTCAGAAGAAAACCTTGTATCTCCAAAATGATAGCTTTACAAGAAAACAAAAAACCTACTGTACTTGTAATGTAAGTCAATGGAATCAGTAAAATCAAAGAAGATAAATGGGAAAAGCAAGAGTTAATGAAGAAGAGGAATGATAAAATAAAATAACAACATATAGAAGTTATTAGCAATTAATACATTTACTACATAATAATACATTTCAACACAAAATAAGAAATAAGGAAAACAGTAATACAATTGAGATCAGAGAAGAAAATAAATAAAATGAAATGATTGGGAAAAATGATAAATTAAAAAAAGAAAAGGAAAAAATAAGTGCAACAAACTTATTGCAGTATACTGTATGATACTGCCTTGTGTGTGTGTGTGTGTATGTGCAGGTACGTGTGTGGGATATCCTGCAGGACTCTTACAAACTGGTGGCCACTATGAAGGAGCACAAAGCTTCAGTGAACGCCATTAAGATCAAAAGTAACAACCAGGAGTGCGTGACGGCCAGCTCAGACGGAGCCTGCATCATCTGGGACCTGCTGTGAGTTATTAATTCATTTATTTTTTAATACAGTAGTGTTGCCAGGAGCACATAACAATTTCACTCATCTTTTAGACAGTGTGCATTTAATCTCATTTTATCTCATCAAATAGTATTTCTCTTGTGGCACATTGCTTTTGGAAATATGTCACATTAGCAGCCACAAGAGGGCGCCATCGTCCAGCTTACAGTGCTTGTTAAGGTCCTAATGGTTGTATCTGCCTCACTTTGTTCTCTTCTTTTCTCACCGTGTCTGCCCCTCTCTTTCTTTCTCTCCATCTTTCTCTCTCTCTCTGCAGTCGGTTTGTGAGGAATCAGATGGTTCTAGCTAACACGCTGTTCCGGACAGTCTGCTATCATCCTGAAGAATATCAGATCATCACAAGCGGAACAGACAGGAAGGTACTGACTGCGTGACTGTGACTGTGTGTAACAGTGATCTTTTCTGATGTCCTGCTGTTCTTCACCACAGAGCCCATCTGTTACTGCTATAGTGCTTCTTGCTCTCTATTCTTTCTCTCTCTCTCTCTCTCTCTCTCTCACTCTTTTTCTGTGCTTTCCATATCTCTCTCACTCACTCTCTGTCCCCTCATTGTGACATCACTCATCAGCACCCCAACCTTTCAGGTGTTTAAACCAATTTGGACCAAAATAGCTTCAAAATGAGCTTTTTTTTCCAACAGTTTGGAAAAGAAAACTGTCAAATCACTATTTGAGACCTGCTCTTCATACCGAAGAAGACGCTCTGATGAAGATGAAGCTGAGTGTTAAAGATGAATATAAACAGAGCATCAGCACAGAGCTGGTTTATGAAAAACTAAACCTGCACAGAGAGTTTTACTGACTTCATTCAAAAGGTGTGGAGTCATATGACTTGGACTCGAGTCACGCATTTGATGACTTGACTCAACAAAATTGAGAAAGACTTACGATTCGACTTTGACTTAAACACTAGTGACTTGGAATCTGACTGCTACACCATTTAAGGTGGAACGGAAAAATATAAATATATGATACACAGCTACACACTACTTACGTGCTGTTAATAAAAGACTGTATTACTGTTACCATCATTTTTGATGTTCAGTGTGGAAATGGTCTTAAATCAGATGAAGCATGCAGACTGACTTGACTCGACGTAAGACTCACCTGCACTCACCTGACTTGAATCAAGACTCGACTGTCTTGACTCAGGGCTCAAGCATCAACACTAGACACTTATTTGTTACATGCAGCTTAGCAACTTGCTCCCACCTCTGGTCAATGGCATTGTGGTTGTGTTTACATACAGTACTGAGCAAAAGTCACCGGTAGGTCATGGGAAGCAGGGGTCGCCATGACTACAGCACAAATATAGACGTTTAATTTACTATCCAAAACCACCAGTGAGCCTCCACATGTCTTCTGAGTTTTATATGGAATGTTGATAATGGGAAAATTGTGGAAAACCAGAAATAATATGTTTTGTTTTGCCTCACAATACCCTGCATATTATGTATCCCTCCACCATGAATGGATTTTAAGTTCTCAAAACTGTTGTAAAACAGGGGCTCAGACAACTGTGTAAAAGTCACAGCCAAGAAAGCTACTATCTGCACTGTCAACACAAAGTCACAAAGTCAACTGATTAAATTTAATGAGTTATTGATTACATATACTAGGTATTGGATGGTAACTGTAAACATTGGACATCTTCCAGGAGACACAAGTGGGAAATGGTTACACTAATACACACATACAGAACAATTAATTGTGTTGTTTGTTTGTTTGTTTGTTTGTATTTATTATAGTATTTTTTTAAAGAAATGCTTAATGTGCAGATAAACAGCTTTATATATCATTGTCCCAGACGTAGAGTTCTGTATTTGACATTTGAACCTCTGCCCAGATTGGCTACTGGGAGGTGTACGACGGTTCGGCCATCAGAGAGCTGGAGGGCTCACTGACTGGAGCCATCAATGGCATGGACATCAGCCAGGAGGGTGGTCACTTCGTCACCGGTGAGTGAAAATAAAAGGACATTTTATTTTAACCCGGTAAGAGCTGAGCCTGAACGTGTGTATTTATATCAGTAAATAGTGACTGTATTTCATCTCATTCAGCAAAGACTTTTCTGTTCAGCTGGAAAACAGTGAGTTTGTGAAGGGTCAGTTATCTGATATCAAACCTGATAGAATCACTAAATCATGCTAGATGTTTTATTCCATTAAATCTATATGAGTAAAATGTAAAATGACCTTGTGTTTGATGTTTATCGATGCTGTTCTGCCTCTTATCTTGAGTCATTTTTGGGTAGGCTTCTGAAAACAGTTGCCTTTTCCAAATGTGCTTTGCCCCACAGTATCATAACATCAAGTTACAGCCTCGCGCTGACCACAGTCCAGTCGTCATTACACCTAAAGCAATGTTTCTGCCTTGTAGTGAAAGAAAATAATAGCTAGGCTGTGTAGACTAAAGCCCAATCCCATTTCACCCCTTGCCTCTACCACTTAGCCCTTAGCCTTTTGGGCTTCATGTGTAGGGTTAGGGTGTCCCAATTTTTGTTGGGGGAAGTGTTAGGGCTACATGGCCCTCCAAACATGGTGTTATGAAAAAAAAAAAGAAAAACTGTCAAGATGCGAGCGTCCAAAGAAAATCACAAATGTAAGTATTTTCTCCATTAAAAAAATTACGATAACCATTATTTTATCTTAGTTTAATGTCATTTCAATGTATTCTGGTCCTTTTCTTCATAACAGGCATAAAAAATCACTAATTGCATGCTAATGTCTTGGTAGCTACCTAGCTGACTTTCCCATTCCACCTTAAATAGTCCAGCAGTATTGATGCCTGAAGCGCCAGAATGTAACTGCTGCACCATTTAAGGTGGAACGGGAAAATTGGAACAAGAATTCATTGAGCTTGCTGAACTTTTCCCTTCTCTGCTATCACGGAAGACAGGCCGGGTCACCAGGCAGAGAACCACTGTTTGTCTGTTAATGAACTAATGTTTTATTTTTTATTCATTTTTTGAGGGTTGTTCCATTTCGTGGGGCAAGATTTCACGTGAACAACACTCAGATTCTCGTAGCTCACAGAGATGGAACCTTCACTGTATCACAACACAGTTCACGATACGTATTCACGGGTTTCCAGTGTTTCTTACGTTCCTTTTTCTCCTTCTCAGGTGGAGATGAGAAGCTGATTAAGGTGTGGCATTATTTCGATGGTGATGTCACTCACGTGGGCGTCGGCCACAGCGGCAGTATCAGCAGTGTTCGGATCTGTCCCAATAACAGATTCATCATCAGCACTAGTACCGACGGAGCCATCCTGATATGGAGATACCCTCACTCCTCATAACTCACTCCAGGCCATTCACACCACTGCTGCAGCACCCCACTGAGACAGAACACTCCCGCTAACACGCTCGGCCTTGTCTTTCTGGACACTGCATTATTATTATTGTTATTGATAGTATTTTGGAATTAAATTTTACTTATCCAGCTAACTTTCAGCTCGATCTAACCCTGTCCCAAGACTGGATCACTTTTGGAGAACTACGGCAACTTACTGCACGCCCAACCTGTTTCAGGGCCAGTTAAAGGGCAATTCCTCCAGTTCAGAGTGTGAGATGTAAACAGAGGGATTCAGGGTGGTTTGGTGTGAAATGGTTCAGATGTCTTTGCAGTGGTGGTGATGGGAACCAGGGGTCGCCATGACTGCAACACAGATATAGGCTTATCTTATTTACTGTCCAAAACCACCAGTAACCCTACACGTGTCTTCTGAGTTTTATATGGAATATTGATGATGGGAAAATAGTGGAAAATCTGAAATAATAAGTTTTCTTTAGGGACTATTTTGCCTCACAACAACCTGCATGTTATATATCCCTCCACCATGAATGGATTTTAAGGTCAAAATCTTCTTAAAACTATCATAAAACAGCGTCTCAGACATCAGGCAGAGAATTCATAACCATTCCATGTCATAACCTTCTGTGAGGAGGCTTTTAGAGGTGGACGTCTGGTTCCTATCACCACCACTGTTAACAATTCTGTCTCAGCAAGTTTCTCTAGAACAGAGCATTTCACACTAAACCACTCTGAACAACTCTTTACATCTCAAGCACTTAATTATGCAGGAATTTTGACAATCTGGTGGCATTCTCCTTTAATTAAAGCCTTAATCGGACGGGCCTCACTTCTGTTCAATAACAAATAAAGTGAAATTTTCAGACTTTTCCTTTTTATTACTTGTTCTTGATGTTATGATCAATAATGTTTATTGTTATATAAATTCTATTAATGAGTCTCAGTTCAAGCACCATACTAATATGATTAACTTTAAGAATTGTTTAATAGTCATAATTAGAAATAAAGCACTTTTACCTTGTTTAGATATTTAATATGCAAAATAGAACATTCAGATTTTGGTGATAAAATACAAAATTAACACATACAATCAGTATTATAAGTATAAATATAAGTATTAAGTATAAAATTGTATAAATTAAAGTTATGATAAGACCTTAAGTTATGAAATCGACACCTAATGTAGAGTTAGGGCTGGAGAATGACCGTATATTGTGTTTCATTATGAAGAGAGCAAAATTAGTCCAGTTGAACTGTATTTAGTGCCAAATACTAAATAATAATCCCTGTCTTTACAGTTTTTACTAGTATTTTTTAAATATAGGCTTCTAAAAAGTAAACATCCCACCTCTCTATACAGTGGGAGTTCAGGTGAGCGCTCTGGCCTCGTGTGTCAGCTGTTGCTTGTGTTTGAGATCAGGTGAGTGGTGTAAACTCACCTGAGCAGGTAATCATCGCCTGTTCTCCAGCAGGGGGCGCCGGGGTAACACTGACCAGCAGCCAACAGAACCGAAAGTGAAGTGAGAGAAAACAGGCCAGTCCAGTGTGCGGAGGGAGTTCAGAGGAGTAGCAGGTGTTCTCACACAGTTCCGCCACTGACCCGGGACGTTTAGAGAGTTAGAGGGGGTTTGAGGGGGCGTGGGGTCACGAGAGAGGGACAGCAGCGCGCGCGAGAGCGAGAGAAGAAGGAGAAACAGCGTGAGAGAGAGCGAGAGAGAGAGAGAGCGCTGTAATGCTAGATTCGTCCACACCGGATCACAGAGGGCTCGAATGAGGAAGACGCTGTGGTGAACTTCACCTGCGCGGCGCGCTGCTGTGAGTCACGCGGATGTCTGCTTGACACCTGGCCGGCCCTGGCAGTGGCCGCTGCGGCGGTGGAGTTGAGAGGTCGAGGTGAGTCCGAATTCTTTTGAAAATGGTGAACATGGAGGCGAATGAGAGTCCAGGAACTGGGAAGAGCTCCAAACGCGCCAAGCGCAAAACCAAGCGCAGCAAGGAGAACAAGCGCAGAGCGCGCAG
>NC_051240.1:3871993-3896993 GCF_015220715.1 Pygocentrus nattereri
CAAACTCTGAACAGAACAGTGTGTCTGTCCTTCTGAAAAGACAAAAGTGCTTTTGTTTGTGTCCTCATTCTATTCACAGAATCTCTGTAGGAGCAAGAGAGAAATAGAGAGAGTCTTTGTGTCTTTAAATGGTGTGTGTATATATATATATATATATATATATATATATATAAGAAAATCCTGTATCTCCAAAATGATGACTTTACAGGAGAAAAACCTACTTTACTTTTAATGTAAGTCAGTGTGTGTGTGTATATGTAGTGATGGCCATTGACATTGTAGGGGGTGGGGGTGTGAGGGCTCATTCACAATAGAGCCCATTCACAGCCCATTCTCCCCAACTCACCTGGTCTTTTCTTACTTTTCCTTTGTCTTTCATCCTTAACCACCTTATGTTTTTATGTAACCACTGTGTTTTGCAATTATGGCTGAAATATCTTGTTGGGAAACGGAAATGTCTGTTACAGCTTTTAGCAAAAGTGAAGATGAAATTATGACACGAACAGCAGACATCAGACTGCGGCTTCACAGTGACTCAGTGAAAAAGCCCAGTTGTTATTGTTGAAATCTGTGTATATTTAATGCAACCAAATGATGAACTGCCAGTTGACATTACGTTTGCTTCCAACAGACTCGTACAATAATAAAAGCCATTCAACAGACTTCAAGTTAAAGACTTTAAGGAAAGAGTTACTTAAAAACTGAGACATACCAACTAAAGAATGCGTATGCCTGTTCTCCAGTTCATTGTGTGTAAACTTCATAATGAATGGACCAAAAGAAATGTCCCAAAATATCCCTGAAAGTAAAGTATTTAGTTACTGTCTAAACAAAAATTTGTTTCTCCAAACTGGAGAAGGAAATAAACATACTTAACTTATAATGAAAGTTAATGGAAACATGATTTATTCCAGCCCGTTTTGGAGCACTTCTGTTCGTCCATTCATTCTGAATTTCTGAGACAATTTAAAGGGCAGCTACTGATTTCAAATTAGGTAAAAAAATGGAGAGTTTTGTCTCAGGAGTGACAATATAAATAAAATTGTATCCAGTTTGGATGAACTGTATATCAAAAGTCACAATGTTGATTTTGTGAAACTGTCATTATGGTGTTTTAGTTCTTCCAATTACATTGCAATATTCAGCACAGTTTTAAGCATAATTCTGATGAAAATACCAGAATAATCTAGTCAAATTGAATTGCGCTGACATTTCAAGTTGATGCACTGATTAGTTTCCAATGAACCGTAATCAAATAGTTGTGAGGTCCCAGATTTTCACTCCTAAAATGATTATTACTAGTCTAGAATCGACGCAGTTCCGGGTGGATCCATCACTGCAGGTTTACGGATCTGTCACACCAGTTATCGTCAGAGGTGTGAGTGCACGTGAGAGTGCAGGATGTTTGTGAAGTTGTCAGTGGTCTGGGGGAGACACATAGTAACACTTAAATGGCTGGGAAACCTGTTTTTCTGGAAAACTGCATTTACACATACTCACACACTCAGTTGCTGAACTGCACAGACGGGTTTTGTGTAGTAATGATGTAACGTGAAGCTTCACCCAGATAAAGAAGGCAACATTGCGTTTCAGCTTCATCACACTCATTCTGCTGATAGCACTGCTAATGCTGGGGCTGGACGACGTCTAACTGACCAGCATAGGATGATGTCTGCTGGGAAATATCGCAACCAATGATGCCATTGTGGGGGATGGGGTGGGTAGGGTCATTCACAATAGAGCACATTCATAGCCCATCCTCCCCTACACACCTGGCTTTTCCACTGCGTTTCAGTTATGGCGGAAATATCTGTTTGGGGAATGGAAGCGCCGTTCGTTATCATTTTTAGCAAAGTCAAAGGAAGTGTGCTTATTTGTAAGTTGTTGTTTTGTCTGATTAAACGTTTCTGAGGGGTTCTTCAGCAGACGTGAGACTGTGAGGCTTCATAACGGTTGAAAAAGCGAAAAATCCCACTTGTCACCGTTGAAATGTGTGCATGTATATTCCGTGCAGTCAAATGATAAACTGCCGTTTGAGCATCACTGTTTGCTCACTTTACATTTTTTACACATTGTGTTCTCTTCAAAACTGGATATATTCTGCCTTGACTAAGAGGCTGAACTTGTAGCAGAAAGCTAGCTGGCTAACAGGCTAGTGCTACAATGATTAAATAAATGAAATATATAATAAATAAATACTTTATATACAGCATTATTTAAAATCTGAGATGTACAAAGTAAAGATTGTTACATGACTGTTAGGAGATATAAGTATGTGTATTTAAACTAAAGCTGAGATTAAATTCCAATATAGCGCTGAGCTAACCCTGCTAGCTTGATGCTAACATAGCTAGCTAACATGGTGAACATACGAGGAGCGCTCATTATCATAACGCTGGTTTAAAAACAGATTTCTACAGCACAATTAGACAGTTTAAATGAAATCAGTGAGTTTTCGGTGTAACTTTAGGCTGTAAACCTCTGATCCTCTGGTCCTCTGGATGAGGGGGGTGGTGGGGGCATGGTGATGGTCAGCAATCGACAATGGACAATGGCATCTTCTGTCAGCCCAACCCTAGTTAATGCAAACAGACTGATTTACCAACTGAAGAACTCTTGTCAATGTTGTAACGGGGAGCGATAAGCAAGATTTATTAAGGGCAAATCCAGGGTCATAGTCAAACCAGTCCAGGGTCATAGAGCCAACACGGATAGATCGGGGGCAGGTATGACAGACACCAGAATCCAACAGGACAAACAGAACATCCAACACAACCAACGATGCAAACACCAATACAGCAGATAACACCAACAAAGACCAGCACTAGACTAATGAAAACAGGGCTTAAATACAAGAGGGCTAATGAGGGTTCACAAGACACACAGGTGAGAATAATAAAATAATAATAATAAAACACAACACGAACACTTGGACAGGACTGGGAGGATCCAATCATGACAAATATTTATGTTCTAGAGAAATCCTATGATGATCTTTTTGACTTTCCAAGCTTTGTTTTTGTTTATTTATTTATTTTTATTTGTCGGGGTGAGATGGTGGTGCAGTGGGTAGTGCTGTCGCCTCACAGCACGAAAGCCTGGGTTTGATTCCCCAGCCGGGCGCGTGTCCTTTCTTTGGAGTTTGCATGTTCTCCCTGTGTCAGGCCAATTGGATATGCTAGATTGCCCCTAGGTATGAGTGTGAGGGTATGTCTGTCTGCCCTGTGACTGGACTGATCTGTCTTGTCTATCAATGACTGCTAGGATAGGCTCCAGTCCTGCTGGTGTGGGTTTCCTCCCTTTCACCCTTGTGGAGAATGATCAGGTCCAGGTGCTTTATTTCTTAAAACAAATACCCATTACATTTTTATCGAAGTATATACATACCACCGCCCCATGCCACTTGACAGCACGCGAACCGGTGTAAAACCTAATCGAACCTAATAAAGAACCTTTAAAGAAAGTGATACCACCATATAACACCAAAGCAATCATTTCCAATACCACAATAGCCACAGAGCATCCACCAGACATACCATAGCAACCACATATACCAGCAACATGGCACATTCTTGTTACCATCAACGTTTTTTGTAAAATTTTAGATTTGACATTTCATTTCAAACCTATTTAACCTTTTTTCACTCAGAACATTTGTTGTCGCCATCGTTGGCACACAAAAGTGGATAAGACGAATACTGTCTGTCTGAACTTCCATATAGGTCCCTGATGCAGGGATCACTCCAAAGCTGCTTTATTCCTATCACTGTGGTTTAGCGTCAGCCTTTCTGCCCTCTGTGCGGATGATCAGAGGAGGAGATCAGTCCAGACTGCTTATCCGGGGTAATTTGGCCCGTGTGTGAAGGTGCCCATTGGATCAGTATTAATGCTGAAGGAGTTTGTATGTGAAGCTCTGCTGGCTGCTGACTCCTCAGGATGTTCTCTCGCTCTCTGTGTGAAAGACTTTGCAGCTTTTCATTCACAGCAGGTTTTCTTCTATTATGGGATTTTCTCAGCGATGCTGCAGATGGCCATAACAGCACTAGCTCAGTCACGGATTCACTGCTTATCAAAAGTTTGGGGACAACGTGCTTTTCAAACTGTTTTTAATCCAAATGATCCTTTCATTAAGTGGTTAAGATGTAAACAGAGTCGTTCAGAGTGGTTTGGTGTGAAATGCTCCATTCTAGACAAACTCACATTGTTAGTCTAGTAGATAGAACTGTTAACAGTGGTGGTGGCAGGAACCAGACGTCCACCTCTAAAAGCTCCCTGACAGAGAGTTATCACATGAAATGGTTATGAATTCACTGCCTGATGTCTGGGACATTGTTTTATGATCATTTTGAGAAGATTTTGTTTTTAAAATCCGTTCATAGCGGAGGGATACGTAACATGGAGGGTGCTGTGAGGCAAAATAGTGCCTAAAGAAAATGTATTTTTTCAGATTTTCCACTATTTTTCCACTATTTTTCCCCATCATCAAATTCCATATAAAACTCAGAAGACTCATGTAGGCTCACTGGTGGTTTTGGACAGTAAATAAAATATATTTGTATTGTAGTCATGGCGACCCCTGGTTCCTATCACCACCACTGTAAAGACATCTGAACCCTTTCACACCAATCCCCTCTGAAGCTCACACAGTGAGTTATGAAGGAATTTTGAAAAATTATGGAGTTTCCCTCAGTATTTTCACTGTGAACTCAGTGAATTCTGAGGACGTTTTGGACTGTAGGATTTTTCTGCAGGTTCCTCCTGAATGGCGCTGACCAAAAACAGCACACAATCCGATTAGCGCACCGACGACATTTTTGAAATGTTTTACATTCCACAGAACCAGAGAGAGAGAGAGAGAGAGAGAGAGAGAGAGAGAGACAGGTGTAGAAGACAGACAGAATGAAGAGGTCTTTTCTGACCTTTCTGTATGACACTGCCTGGAAATCACTGTGGTGGAAACTCCAGCAGCGCTGCTCTCAGACAGATTGCTTGTCTGCCGTAAATGTTCGTCATGTTTCGTTTACCATCTGATTGAGAGATCCATCTTCTTCCAGCTGAGCCGGATTTGAATAGAAACAGATCAAAGTCTGATTTGTCCTAGAGGAATTAATGGCAGAGTGCCATACACTTTGTACACCCATTGATACAAGAGCATTAACAATACCCCATTTTGCATTTTTGGCCTTGTTTTCAAACTGCGGATTATTTGGGCTCCCTGATCCTGTCTTTCTCAGAAAGGTCAGACCTATTCAGCCCTTCTCTCTCTCTCTCTCTCTCTCTCTCTCTCTCTCTCTCTCTCTCTCTCTCTCTCTCTCTCTCTCTCTCTCTCTCTCTCTCTCTCTCTCTCTCTCTCTCTCTCTGTCTCGCTCTCTCTTTGTCTCTCTCTCTCTCTCTCTCTCTCCGCTCCACCTGTCTAATTAAGAGGAATTGCTAGTTTGTCCTGGTCTCGCTTCGCTGATGAATTATTATTGGTGGAGTTTCTTTAGCTAGTTTATTAACAATATCAGTGACTAAGCTGGTGAAATACAGGAAAAATACAACAAAGAGTGGAAAAAAGAAAGTGGATTAAAACTGTATGTATATATATGGAACCAGAGTTTTGTCCAAGTAATTTTGGACTGTCTCTTTTGGTCCATTTATCATGAAATTACACAGTGTAAAGAACATCAGGTCTTTTCAAATTATGTTAAAAAAAAAATGCAGATACGAGGTTTTGTTCCGACAACAGCAATACACACACACACACACACACGCTATATATATATATATATATATATATATATATATATATATATATATATATATATATATATATATATATGTACATATACATACATACAAGTTGCTTGTTTTGTGCTTGTTTCCATAGACCCAGTTCCTTGTATGTACCGAGATCTGGCAGCACAGTGGTAGTTGTTTTTGTTGATGCTGTTGCTTTTGTAAGTGTGTAGTTGCATTTATTAGAGTAATAAGGATGGGCATTTCACTGCCTCTATGATGTACTGTGTATATATATATATATATAATTGTCATTGTTCTGTTGTCAGAACAAAATCTCACATCTCCAAAATGATAACTTTACAGGAGAAGGAAAAAACTTGTAATGTCAATGAAGCCAGACTTTTTTTGGTTGTTTCTTTTGGTTCATTCATCATGAAATTTACCCACAATGTAAAGAGCAACAAAAATGAAGCTACAAGCTTTTGCTTAGCCAATAGCGATGCACGGTGAAAACTGTGAAACTGGATGTTTGAAGAATGCATGTGTTAAGGCTGCTTTGTGTTTTTCTGCTGGCTAACTCAGTAAAGGTTCCATTACAATAGGGCACCTGCACGTCTCTTACTTCACTGAACGGCTTATTATTCGCCAGATCTCCCCCAAACAAAGAGCTGATGTCTCACATTCCAGCAGTATCTGTCAGACTCGTTCAGCGGGGCCGAGGGACATTCAGTCCCATAGAGAAGAGCTCTCTCTCTCTGTCTCTCTCTCTCTCTCTCTCTCTCTCTCTCTCTCTCCAAACAGCGCCACAGGCCAGAGCTTTCTAAGCACAGTGCTGAGATTCAGATGAGATGAATAATTAAACACCCAACACTAGCCATGAGCGAGAGAGAGAGAGAGAGAGAGAGAGAGAGAGAGAGAGAGAGAGAGAGAGAATATATACACACTGAAAAGACAAACACAGAAACTGAAAGAGAGTATGATGAAAAGTGAGATCGTAAGAAAGAGAGAGAAAGAGAAAGAGAAACAGAAAAAAGCGAGAAACAGAGACAGTGAGATAGACCTACAGTAAAAGAGAGAGAGACTTATGGTGAAAGAAAGAGACATATAGTGTGAGAGAGAGAGAGACAGTGAAAAGGAGAGACTAAGAAAGGGAAAGGGAGACATAGTGAGAGAGAGATACTCACAGTGAAAGAGAGAGAGAATTATAGTCAAAGAGAGAAAGACATAGTGAGAGAGAGATACTCACAGTGCAAGAGAGAGAGAATTATAGTGAGAGAAAGACATAGTGAGAGAGAGATACTCACAGTGAAAGAGAGAGAGAATTATAGTGAGAGAAAGACATAGTGAGAGAGAGATACTCAGAGTGCAGAGAGAATTATAGTGAGAGAAAGACTTGTACTAAAAGAGAGAGGGACTTATAGTGAGAGAGAGATACTCTCAATGAAAGAGAGAATTATAGTGAAAGAGAGACAAAGACTATAGTAACAGAGAGAGAGAGAGAGATTTTCCCCCTGACCTAGCCGTGCCCCAGCGGTTTCAGAGAGTAAGCCGGTGTTGAATGGGCTGAATTACTGGCCACTGTGAGGCTGAAAGAATCGCAGTGAGTCAGCAGTGCTGTACTGCAGGGCTAGCATTTCATCCCCTGCTCTAGTCCTCCGTTTACACCCCTCCATCCACCCTCCTCCCTCTCTGTGTTTCACTCTGTTTCTGCTGACCTGCAGTCTCTCCTTCTGGCTGTAGGGGGCGCTCTATGACCCATGACCCAGAGAGAGGGGATTATAACGATCGCTCTTGTCCATCTGATTGTCTGTCTGTTTGCTCTGTGTTGGATTTTGTGTTTACGTGTATTTATGTGTGTGTTTGTGTCTGAAGGACGTTGAAGAGCTCTGAATGTAGGGCTATTACTTTAGCAGAACTTTCTCTCTAACGCTGCTGTCAGGTGTTCAGCAGGAGGAGCTTTTTCACCTGCTGGGGCTCATCTGCTTCATGTTGGACGTAAACAAACACCTCTGTTCTGAGCTGCGGCTCTGAGTGCCTTTTGACCCGGTTGTCCAGAAGGTGATTTTTAGAGTGTGCAGAAAGCTCAACTCTGTTCCAACACAGATTTAGAGATCTGTTTGTTTTCTTTCTCTCTGACTCTCTGTCTTTCTTTCTCTTTCCTGTCTCTCTCTCTTTCTACCTCACATGTTTTTTTTCTCTCGCTCTGTCAACATCTCTTCCCCTTTCTCTCTCCCTTCTCTCCCTCTCTGCAATTCAATTCACCAAATTACCTGACAGTTTTGCCAGTGTGTAACATACATCAGTCTTTTGAATAGTTTTACACACATGCTCACACACATAAAATTCACTAAGATAAGCAGTATCCCACTTCTGAAACCAATGTAGCATCTGCATAAGATGAAGGGATAACAGAATTCTGCTAAATGAAGTGCGTATTGAACACACTAGCAGAAAGGGGAACATACAGAACCACAGACTTGCGGGGGTGGTCACCTCTAGCTACACACCAATGGTGACCCCCCTCCATGCACAAAACCCACAGGCCTGACACTAAATAACACACATACTTTGTATACATAACAACTTAAACAAAATAAATAGTCCCCTTTCAGGAGGACATGCACATACCATGAGCCTTTGCATGTGGTGTGTTTACACTTAATAGTCTGATAACTGTAGAAAATCAGATTGGGTCAGTAACTAGTAATCAGTAATCACTTTTCTGCTTTACAAGCAGCCAATAAACTCACAGAATAAGATGTGACATAAAGGTAATGTAAGACAACCTTCATGAAGTAGGTTTTTTTTTTTGAACATGATGTATGATGAAAATACATCATCCAGAAAATGAAGAATATTTAAACCCATAATTTCATGAAGCATGTAGTCAGTTTCAGCATTGCTCAGTGTTGTGTAGCGTATTATGGGTGCATTGTGGGTGCTTGATTGTTTCCAGAGACATGGTCTGTTTTCGCACATGCACAGACTGAGAAATGAGAAAGAGATCAGAGTAAGAGTAAAAGAAATCTGATTACTAAAATCCAGCTCTCTTTATTAGATTTCTGAATCAGATTTCTAGACCTTACTCTGCTCTAAGCAATCAGTGTGCTGTTTACACGACCGTTTGAATGATCACGTAGCAGCAGAAATCCTATTATGATTGGATTATTGAGTGCACATAAATGCACTTACTGTTGGATACTGCACCTTGTGTTTTGTTGTATTCTATTGTATTCTTTAAAAAAAAAAACATTGGCCAAATCTCAGCAATCAGAAAGGTTATTTATGCATTACAAGAATTACTAGAAATACTCTTCAGAGCCTCATAACTCCACACACACACACACACACACACACACACACACACACACACATATAAATATACACACATACATTCAGTTGCATGTTAACACAAATAGCTAGTTAGCCAATCACATGGACGCAACTCAATGCATTTAGGCGTGTAGAGGTGGTCAAGACAACATACTGAAGTGCAGACCGAGCATCAGAACCGGGAAGAAAGGGGATTTAAGTGACTTTGAACGTGGCGTGGTTGTTGGTGCCAGACAGACTGGTCTTACATAGAATGGGGCGGGTTTACAGAGAACGGTCCGAAAAAGAGAAAATATCCAGTGAGCGGTCAGTTGTGTGGACGAAAAACGCTTTGTTGATGTGAGAGGTCAGAGGAGAATGGGCAGGCAGGTTCGAGATGATAGAAAGGCAACAGTAACTTTTGCAAGGTGTACCTAATAAAGTAGCCGGTGATATATTAGGGCTGTCAAACGATTTAAAAATTTAATCGCGATTTATCTCGGATTTTCATGCAGTTAATCGCGATTAACTACTTCCCTTTCAATGTAAGTCAATGGAACCAGAATTTTTCACATTTCATTTTGGGCAATTTCTTTTAGGCCGCTCATCACAAAGTTTACAAACAATGTAAAGAGTAACAGATACTTTCAAATTATGTCAAAAACTGAAAAATGCCAAAAATTGAGATCGCTGTCATGGTAACATTCACTCTAAGTGCTGCTCCACGCAGCATTTTGCATCGGATTGCTTGTAGCGAACATGTAAACGAAGATTTTCATCAGACTGTTGAACAGAGTGAGAATAAACACCTCAGTCTGAGTCTGTAATCTGACTGTATTCAGTCAGATTGGCAAAAACTTTGCCTGTCAACACAGAAACGTACTCCTCTACTCTTAATGAGAGACGCCGCATATGGTCAAGTCTCAATACTAAACTAATAGACCAAATAGCATTTGCGTTAACGGCACTATTTTTTAAAATTGCGTTAAATTGAGGTCGCGTTATTGCGTTATTATCATGTTATTATCGCGTTATTATCACGTTAACTTCGATAGCCCTAGTGTGTGTGTTTATATATATATATATATATGCATTCCTCCCCAGTATGTCAAGAAAAATGTACAAAAGTGCTTAATTGAATTTGCACTACTTAAATATATGCATAATTTCCATGTTAATAAATATATCTAGTGAACACAATAATGTGATTTATTGATGTGAGAATGATGGAACTTTTGGAGAATGATCTCCAAAAGTAACAAATGTATGTTTTTAGAACAGAACCGAGTGGGAATCTCCAGACACGTCAGAGTGCGCTGGAGTACAAACTTTAAAAGTTTAAACTAAGAAAACAAGGCCAATATAGACAAACTGACAAACTCTAAAACTCTAAACCCCAAGCAGGGCTGCCGAGCTGCTGGCGCTGGTGAATATTTTATGATTCGGTTGTTTTTGTGTCAGACACAAAAACAGCTCCGCAGGGTTTTTTATGAATGGAGGGCTGAAACCTTTTTAAAGAATAGTAGCTGTCTATATTTGGCTCTGTTGGAAACTGATAGTAGTTGTTGTCTTAAGTGCAGCTTCTGGAAGAACTTTTGTTTGTTATTGTCACGCAAGGCCGTGACTTCACCTCTTCATCAGCCACTTTCTCTTACTTCTCCTGATCTTTAAGGAAAAAAACAGCTTCAGTAAAAAAAAACGTTCATGTTATTTTGCTCCACAGATTCAGTCAGGCATTAACTCAGTGGCACATCCTACGTTTCCCTGGATTTAGATTTTTTTCCTTGAAATCCACATGGAGTATTTGTGTACTTGTATGTCCCAATAATACTTTAATTCATTTTACTTGGAACTTTCCTCTCTTTCTTATAATTAAACAGACTGTTTATTGCTGTCTCTTCAAAAGTAATATATGTAAATGAGCTCTGTTCTGATTGGATGTCCTGTATTGTAATTACAACCTCATTTAGATGTGCAAATCATTTAAACCCTACATTTAAGACAACATATGAAATGTGGAAACATTTTTATAAAAATATATGCCCGTTTTGAATTTGATGTCATCAACACGTTCCAAAAAAGTTGGGACGGGGGGCATTAAACACAGACATGATTCGATGCTCTAGGATTGAAGAACTGCTTGACACTACAAATAGTCTTAAAGAATTGAATAGCACAGGAGGAAATGTGCCATATTCAACATTTAGCAGTGTTTTATTAAAAAAAAAAAAAAAAAAAACATAGAAAAGTACTGTATATACCTGGTCTGGGCGTGGCCTAATATTCTAATGCCTACACATGAGTGACAGCATACCACTGAAGCAGTGAAATGAGTAAAATGGGCTCTACATACAAACTCATTGTGTCCACTTACTAAAAACATCATCTGGCTTTTATATGGAGAACCTTAAAGAAGGTTCTCATTCACTTTACCGCTGGATCTGCATCCAGAGAACGCTGGAGTGGCCAATTGACTGAATGGATGAACAAACTAACTAACAGAAAAATGCACTTATGTATGTTACCCAATGCTGCCCAGTTTACACAGTTATTGCACACTGCAGCGTTGTGGCACACATAAGCTCGATTAACCTACTTAGAAAGAAAAACCGTTTTAAAACATTACATCTTCTCTCTCATTGGAGGCAGATGATCCGCTGTGGCGACCCCTAAAGGGAGCAGCCGAAAGAAGAAGAAGACATCTTCTCTCTCATACTGACTATTCGTTGTTTTGTATTTTTTATTGATCTTAAGTGTTATAACTTAGCATATTATACTGTCTTCTTTGTTTACACTATTTGTAGACTGTCTTGATCTCTTTAAACGCAGACGCTGAGCTGTATTAGTGTGTGTGTCCCGCAGGTTCCCGTAGAGTCTACGTCCGGTCCAGACCTGCAGCAGGCCAGAACCAGACACAGTTTCGTCCAGGAACACTTCCAGGCCCAGTACAGGTCAGAGACTTTCACGCGCAACACCCTATGCATGCGACAGATTGTTCACAGTGAGGAGAAGAAGTGTTCAGACACTATTGGTATTGTTATTTAGTAGACTTTCAGTGAATATATCCAATTAAATATTCATCAAATTTGGCCTAACGTAATAAGCTGCTTATCCTTCTGGGTCGCGGTGGGTACTAAAACACATGCGAACTCCATAGTCAATAATAAAAATGACTTTTCATTGTTATTTCTTTTTGTCCACCATGGATTTTAGAGGAGTGAGCAGTAAATGAAATGTGTAACTGAAAAATACATCATTCATGTAAATAAATGTGGTTGGTTAGTGTAGTGGGTAACACCTCTGCCTTCTACACTGTAGACTGGGGTTCAATCCCCACCTAGGCAAACACCCTGCACTACACCAATAAGAGTCCTTGGGCAAGACTCCTAACACTGCCTTGGCCTCCCTGTGTAAAATGATCAAATTGTAAGTCGCTCTGGATAAGAGCGTCAGCCAAATGCCATAAATGTAAATGTAAAAACATTAAAAACAATAAAAAACCATTTACCCAAGTTTTCACTGGCCCAGATGTAGTCAATCAGACACGTTTGGTGCTTCTGTAGTTTAGTGCTGGGGCTAGGCTACCATTGCTAAAATACACAAGAATTTTCAGTTTTGGTGCAACATCAACAGTTGTGTCATGGACCTGATCTGGCTTTGTGTTCAACACATGGACATTATAGGACGCAGTACAGTGAAGATAGCTCTGGCTGTGATATATGGCCAGAGCAGAGCATCATCCGTGTATCGTTGGCAAACTGGTGAAATTCATGTTGCTCACACACTGCGTACAGCTCAGTACTCTTGAGCACATTCAGGGCGTGAGCATTACGCAGCAGGCTGTTTAAACAAACCCTTAGTCTTCATTTGGAATCATGTTAGCTAGCTAGCTAATTGCTGTGGCCTTGAAATGGTCCCCCAGCAGCTAACGCTTCATATCAAGCAAACACGGACTACTTAGCTTTAATGACTCTCCCTGAGTGACGCTCCCTAAAAGGTTGCAGTCACATTTCCGAACGAGCCGCTTTGAGACGACTGTTGTAGAAAGTTGTGCGTGTAAAACTGAACTGAAGTGAATTACAGTAGGTCTGCTTTAGCTGCCTGGACAGGCTGTTTTTCTCTGCTTATGGTTTGAGTAATTCCTCCTGGATTGCTCAGTTCAGGCCACTAAAGCTCCTTCCACTGCACTCAGTGAGACATGAACCATGCAGAACAGCACTCGGCTTCATAACAGCTGCATTTATCTGTCCTTAAAAGCCTCGGCGGACAGCCGCACAGCCGGGCCGTTCTCATGACCAGGCCTGTTGCGCAACGTCTTGTTTATCTCTTAGAGGATCTAAATTGATCTGATTTGTTGAGCTTGTTGCTGCTCTGTAAGAGCTACAGTTTCTCAGTGCCTCTTAAAACTTTCACCATGATTATTTTGATAAAATTCAGAATGATTAAAAACTACTCTGAGTACCTGGAGCTAGAGGGGGGACAGATTAAAGAAAAGTGCCTAATAAGTGAATGGAGGAACATAAACGAGTGCTGATGCTTTCAGACAGTTGTAGAGCAGATTTTTAATCAAGCAGTTAACGTTTTTTTATATATTTTTACAGTTGAACATTCCAGGTGTCGTTTCCATCGTTTCCATTACAGTAAAATATCTCCTCTTCTTACAACGAACACTAATGTGGTGCAGACTGGAAGTTTAGAGTCTGAACTGTCCACAGAGTCTCCGCTTGTTTCGGTGAACTGTCAGTCAAAAATCATCTTACTGAAGGTTACCGATGGATTTTTACAGAAGCTGAAACTGAGAAACTCACTCCTGATGTGTTCCTCGTTCTTTGCTTCTCTCCACCTTTTCGTCTCTATCTTTTCTTGTTCTTTCCTTTTTTATCACTTTCTCTTCTCTTGTTCTTCTCATTCCCCAACTAAAATATTTAAACAAAAAAAAGGCTTTATTACTCTCCACCTGTGTAAATATTAAAGCATTCACATCAGCACCTCCCATCTCTCTCTCTCTCTCTCTCTATATATATATATATATATATATATATATTTCCTCTCTCTTTCTTTCTCTCTCACTCTCTCTCTCCTCTTTCTTTATCTCCCTCTCTCTTTCTCTCTCTCTCTCTCTCTCTCTATTTCCTCTCTCTCTCTCTCTCTCTCTATATATATATATATATATATATATATTTTTTTTTTTTCTCTCTCTTTCTCTCTCTCTCCCACTCTCTCTCTCTCCTCTTTCTTTATCTCCCTCTCTCTTTCTCTCTCTCTCTCTCTCTCTCTCTCTATTTCCTCTCTCTCTCTCTCTCTCTCTCTATATATATATATATATATATATATATATATATATATATATATTTTCTCTCTCTCTCTCTCTCTCTCTCTCTCTATTTCCTCTCTCTCTCTCTCTCTCTATATATATATATATATATATATATATATATATATATATTTTCTCTCTCTTTCTCTCTCTCTCCCACTCTCTCACTATTTCCTCTCTCTTTCTCTCTCTCTCTCTCCCTCTCTCTCCTCTTTCTTTCTCTCCCTCTCTCTCTTTCTCTCTCTCTCTATTTCCTCTCTATTTCTTTCCCTCTCTCTCTGTCTCTCTCCTCTCTTTTTCTTTCTTTTTTTATTTTTCCACCTCTCTGTCTCTCTCTCTCTCCCTCTCTCTCTCTATTTGCTCTCTCTTTCTCTCTCTCTCTCTCTCTCTCTCTCTCTCTCTCCCACTCTATCTCACTATTTCCTCTCCCTCTCTCTCTCTCTCCCTCTCTCTCCTCTTTCTTTCTCTCCCTCTCTCTCTTTCTCTCTCTCTCTCCCACTCTCTCACTATTTCCTCTCTCTTTCTCTCTCTCTCTCTCCCTCTCTCTCCTCTTTCTTTCTCTCCCTCTCTCTCTTTCTCTCTCTCTCTCCCACTCTCTCACTATTTCCTCTCTCTTTCTCTCTCTCTCTCTCCCTCTCTCTCCTCTTTCTTTCTCTCCCTCTCTCTCTTTCTCTCTCTCTCTATTTCCTCTCTATTTCTTTCCCTCTCTCTCTGTCTCTCTCCTCTCTTTTTCTTTCTTTTTTTATTTTTCCACCTCTCTGTCTCTCTTTCTCTCTCCCTCTCTTTCTCTCACCTGTGCTGCAGGTGTGTCAGAGGTTTTTGAACTAAATGCATTTTCACTGTTCTACTGTTCAATAATGAAGAACAGCTTCAGAGACAGAGTGAGAGAAAGAAAAGAAAAAACAGAAAATAAAAGGAGAAAAAGACAAAAGAAGGAGACAGGAAAGAGATGGAGAAAGACAGAAAGAAACAGAGAGAAACAGAGAGAAAGAGAGAGAGAGGTGAGAAGATAAGGAAAAGAAAGGAAAAGAGAGGAGAGAGACCTAGAAGGAGAGAGGAAATAGATGAGAGAGAAAGAGAGGGAGAAACAGAGAAATGGGGAGAGAAAAGAAATAGAAAAGAAAGTAGGATCGAATGAGTGAGGAAATGAGAAAAAGAAAGTGCAAGGGAAGAAGAGAGAGAGGGGAAGAAAGAAACAGAAGAAAGCGAAAGACAAGAGAGAAAATGGAGAGAGACAGACAGAGGGGGGGAGAACGAGAGATAGAGGAGATAGAGAGAGAAGGATAAAGATACAGAGAGGGAGACAGACAGAGAGAGAGAGAGAGAGAGCTGGTTGAGGTAGAGCGGTTTCTGTGTGGCTGGATGGTCATATTTTTAGGGAAGAATATAAAATCAGATTTACATAATCTCAGAATTTATTCAGAATAGCACAAATACAGCACCACTTCTAATGCAGCAGCACAGAGTCTCCTTTTAGATGTCTAAGGTAAAAAACACCATTACTGACCATCGCTGAGGGCTGATGGAGGTGGAGAACTTTACTGATTCAGTGCTAGAAAAACATGTTTATAAGTGTGTAAGTATGTGTATAAATTTAAAATGTAATTATAATAAGGTATACGTATTTAGATTACTACCGGTTTGGAAAAATATATGGTACAGATTATATTGGTCTTAAGATTCAGTATCTAGTATGAATTGTTCTGTATTTTCTATCAATTATTCAGTATCTACTATCAATTATTCAGTGTTTTCTATTAATTATTCAGTATCTACTATAAATTATTCAGCACTTTCTTTAAATTATTCAGTAACTACTATGAATTATTCAGTGTCTACTATGAATTAGTGTTTTTTCTCTGAATTACTCCTTACTTGAATATGTTAATGAGATTGGTGTGTAACAGGTTGTGAATGTCCGTTTTAGTGTGTAATCATGTTGTTGTTGTTGTTTTTAGATCGTCGCTGACCTGCCCTCACTGCCTTAAACAGAGCAACACCTTCGACCCCTTTCTCTGTATTTCCCTTCCTATACCGCTCCGACAGACACGGTAAGGATGAGTGTGTGTGTGTGTGTGTGGGTGTGTGTGGGTGTGTGTATTGAACAGTTATGGACACAGTTCAGGCTTTAAATCAGCTCAGCTACGACAGCTAAGTTGTTTTTGCCACAGTAATGTGTAAAAGTCAGAAAACAGCCTTCATTTATTTAGCTTCCAGTCAAAATGTAACGTGGAGCGAGGAGGCGGACGCACGTGCTGAGATAAACGACTTTTATTATGGGCAAATCCAGGGTCATGGTCAAAACGGTCCAGGTTCAAACAGCCAATACAAACAGATCATGGTGCAGACATGATAAACAACACAGAACCTCAAACAAGAACCAAACACAAGAATACAAAACATACATCCAACAAAGAAAGACCAGCACTAGACTAAGGAAAGCACAGGGCTTAAATACAAGAGGGCTAACGAGGGTCAGGTGGAAACAGATGGTAACAATCAGGGGTGGAGTCAGAAAACAAGGGGTCTGGGCTGAACCAAAACAAACGCACATGGATGAAAAAGTAAACAAAAAGCACATGACAGGACGGGGAGGGGCCAATCGTAACAGAACAGCCATCAAGCACAATTTATTGATTTTTCATGGGATATTTGTGAGGATATCAAATATAAGATAATACACTTGCATAAAATTGAGAAAAATCAATGTGAAAATGCAAAACTGGAGTTTGAAAACTGCTTTAAAACTAGGAAAAATGGGACTCCTAACAACCACCTGGAAGACCTGGTAGACACCAATCAGATCAACAGCACTCAAAGCTTTCATCTTTGAGAAAGAGGAGTAAATCAAGCTGCTTCAGATCTGAAAACATCCACAGGTGTTTCTGTCCATCCTTCCACTGTCATAAGACACATCAAAAGACACAGTGCTGTGGGTCTGAAAGGATGCGTAGCTGTCAAGAAGCCTCACTGAGAAAAGGAGACAGACACATCAAACAAAGAAGCTAAACAATGGACTGACCACACCACAGTCCAGACCTCAACTCCTCATCACTGAGTGTGTTTGGGATTACTGACTAACGCTAAACCGAAAACCCCAGAAGAGGACCTGTTATGCTTTTCTGGTTTTCTCTTATCTTTTGTGTGTTGTATCCCTTTGTGCATGTAAACGTTCTGCAACGTTGGAATTCCAGCCCGTTTCCTTTGTTACAAGATGACACAATCTCATAACACGGTCCTTATTGCCCGCCTACCAGTGAGCTCGGCACGCCTCACCCGGAGCACAGCAGCTACTGGAGGAGCAAGACTGTATTCAGTGCTGTAGCGTGTGGAGAAGAAGCTGACCAGACTTTCATGACTGACTCTGGATCAAACTCATATGCAGAACCAACACCACTGGAGAAACAACCACAGTGGAGCAAGTTTACACTTGCTCAGGAGAGATGGGTCTGTCTGCAGACTGCAGGAGAGGGGCAGAACCACTCTGGAGGCTGACCAATCAGAACAGAGTGGGCACGCTGACCAATCAGAGCACACTGGGCTCATCAGGAGGCAGGGCTTAAAGACACAGGAGCTCTAACATTTACAGCGACTTACAGTTTGATCATTTTACACAGGTAGGCGAAGGCGGTGTTAGGAATCTTGCCCAAGGACTCTTATTGGTTTAGTGTAGGGTGCTTGCCCTGGTGGGGGATTGAACCCCAGTCTACAGCGTAGAAGGCAGAGGTGTTAACCACTACACTGACCAACCACTAACAGAGCGTTTCAGACAGAGGGTGAATAGAGATGTACAGTATGAGAAAAAGAATGCGTTTCTGGAACACTGAAGCTATGAATCTATTCTAGACCCCAAAATAAAATTATGAATACTGAAAATGATCATAATTAGGACTGAACTGCAGCTTTTTAGAGAAACTGAAAGTGAGTCTCCTAAAAAGAACGGAAGCCTTAACAAACGTAGAGAGTGACACACTCAGCACTCAAACAGCTGATGTTTGAATGCAGCTGAGGCTTCTGGGTGAATGTGTAACTGTTTAGACAGTAAATAAAAAAAACTGTCCATTGTCAGTCGATAACAGTGTGTCAGAAACCACATAACACAATTTGAAGCATTTACACATGCAGTTAGCACCATGCTAATTGGTCCTATATATGCTTCCATTACTTGTTAGCTACATTGGCCTTGTAGCTCTAGCACTAAAACTAAAGAGGGACCCTTCAGACTCCAATCGTGTCTCGGCTGATGGTCTGTGTTTGTTGTAAACTGGAGGGGTTTGATGTTTTATCACATTAAATGTACTGAAGTGTCATGTTCTGTGTTCAGGGCTGTGAATGTAACCCTGGTGTTCAACAGTAAGTCCCAGCGGTTTGTTCGGGTGGGTCTGGCCATTCCTCTGCTGGGATCAGTACATGCACTCCGAGCACTGCTTGCTCAGGAGGGAAACATCAGCACTGAGCAGGTAACTGTAACTCCTTCTCACCACAAACACGTGAAGAGTACGCTTTATGCTATGTTTACTTATGTTGCAAATGAGATGACCGTTGCTGCTGTGAATAATTGATCATGAAATTGTTTGTGGGAATCAAATCCTGAGATTTCAAGCTTTCTATCGGTGTATTGCATCATCGTATTGCTGGATGACTTGACGCATAAAAATAATGCTTTAAAAAACGGAAGTGACGGTACAGTGATCTAGAAAAGGTTAACCCAGAACAGCAGACACACAGAGTAGACATTACAGATCGGTAGATCACTAGAAAGAAAGGAAGGAAAGAAGAAAGACAGAAAGGAAGATAGAAAGAAAGAAAGGAAGGAAGAAGGAAGACAGAAAGAAAGACAGACAGAAAGAAAGAAAGAAAAAAAGGAAGGAAGACAGAAAGAAAGAAAGGAAGAAAGAAAGGAAGGAAGGAACAAAGGACGGAAGGAAGAAAGACAGACAGAAAGAAAGAAAGAAAGAAAGAAAGAAAGAAAGAAAGGAAGACGGAAAGAAAGAAATGAATGACGAAATAAAAATAAAAGTATATCTATTTACAGATTTATGTGGCATATGAGACAGATTTGTTCTACAACCCCAATTCCAATGAAGTTGGGACGTTGTGTAAAACATAAATAAAAACAGAATACGATGATTTGCAAATCCTTTTCAATTTATATTCAATTGAATACACGACAAAGACAAGATATTTAATGTTCAAACGGATAAACTTTATTGTTTTTTGCAAATATTCACTCATTTTGAATTTGATGCCTGCAACACGTTCCAAAGTAGTTGGGACAGGGGCGTGTTTACCACTGTGTTACATCACCTTTCCTTTTAACACTCAATAAGCGTTTGGGAACTGAGGACACTAATTGTTGAAGCTTTGTAGGTGGAATTTTTTCCCATTCTTGCTTGATGTACAGCTTCAGCTGCTCAGCAGTCCGGGGTCTCCATTGTCGTATTTTGCGCTTCATAATACGCCACACATTTTCAATGGGAGACCGGTCTGGACTGCAGACAGGCCAGTCTAGTACCCGCACTCTTTTACTATGAAGCCACGCTGTTGTAACACGTGCAGAATGTGGCTTGGCGTTGTCTTGCTGAAATACGTCCCTGAAGAAGACGCTGCTTGGATGGCAGCATATGTTGCTCCAAAACCTGTATGTACCTTTCAGCATTAATGGGGTCTTCACAGATGTGCACTAACACACCCCCCCACACCATCAGAGATGCTGGCTTTTGAACTTTGCGCTGAAAACAATCCGGACAGTCCTTTTCCTCTTTGGCCCGGAGGACACGACTGAATATAGATTTGCATCATCGTATTCTGTTTTTATTTCTGTTTTACCCAACGTCCAAACTTCATTAGAATTGGGGTCGTATTTACAGACAGCAGGCACTGAGTGGTATGAGGCAAACTTAAAGCACATATTATAGACATGACTAACTCTGAGTTGCATCAATATTACAGTGTAATAGTTGTGATATATTGCGCAGTGTGCATTAATCACAGAGGAGATACAGTGATGTGGTTCGGCACAGTTCAGATAGCAGGAGATCAGTACCATCTCTGCAGTACGGAGACTCGTAGTAGAGCCTTATAGCAGTGGGTAAGAATGATCTCACACAGACCTTAAAAACACTTTATTTTTGGGTGAAACGATAGAGCCTAGTATGGCCAGAAACATACTTATCTCAAGTACGCAAATGTAAATGACAGCTCTCAGCCAACACACTACAAATGCTTGGTCCGGTTCAAACACCCAGTACTGAAGGGGGCACTAGAGGACAAATCAGAGAGAGAGATCTACTGTTATTCCAGCCTTATAACAGCTGCTGGAATGAAAACATCGTCTTTGTATGAAGTTCAACTGCTCTTCTGTTATGGCAGGTGAAATAGCACACTGGCAGTGCAAGATCACTTCTCGCTGTCGTTATAGCGCCCCCTGCTGTAACACTCAGAATGAAGCTTGTGTGTGTGTTGCATTATAAGATGCATCATGACACGTTTTAACTCAACTGCGCGTAAAACCCGTCTGCATAGCTCGAAGCATCTGCGTTCACGTATGTCACGTATGTAAACAAGTATGTTTTTGGCCTATCACAACTGGTGTTGTAGGTTAGACAAACTTTTTTCCATTCGTTTTTTTGTTTTTTTACTTTCCCTGCCCACACTCTCTCTTTTTTGTCAGTCAGAATTTAATGTCAGAAAAAAATCGAGGTCACTTGACACAGGTGTTATGTCAACTCGACATCCAAACATGAGTAGTAAGTAGCTACATTTAGTCAAGTACATGTACTGCAGTAAAATTCTGACTGATTTGTACTGCTGCTGAAAGGGGTCAGGCCAAGAGAGCTGCTAGGCGCGGCTCCAAAAACTGTTCTTCCCAGAAGCCCTAGTGCTAATGCTGCATAAAAACTTGCACAAACTGCAGCTTATACCTTTGTAGAGGGGTAACCAGTTTGGTACTTTAGCTCTGAAGACAGAAATAAGAAGAAAGTAAAAATAAAAAGCACTGAAGCTAGCAACAGAAAAGAAAAAAAGAAAAGAAGAAGAATTTCCAGAGGAGAAGGTTGATCCAGAAGAAAAGATAACATCAAGGGAGGTTGGTCAGCTGGACTGTGGAAAGATCAGGTCTCACCCTTGGTTCTGTATCAGAGTCTTATAAGTACGAGCTGTGAGCTTTTCATATTCTAAGCTTGTTTGTAAGCTAGTCGGTCAGATGAGAATTGAACTCTGGATACCATAAAACACACCATGTTTGGAAGTCAAAAGGCGCTGCATGTCACCCCAAAAACACCACACCAACAGTGAAGTCTGGAGGTGGGAGCATCATGGTGTGGGGCTGTTTTTCAGCATACGACACTGGCACGCTTCATATAATTGAAGGAAGGATGAATGGACAAGTGCACTGAGACGTTCTTGATAAAAATCTGCTGCCATCTACCAGGATGATGAAGATGAAACGGGGGTGGACATTTCAGTAAGACAACGATCCCAAAAACACAGCCAAGGAAACTTTCAACTGGTTTCAGAGAAAGACAATAAAGCTGCTAGAATGGCCCAGCCAGTCACCTGACCAGAATCCAGATGAAAATCAATGGAAGGAACTAAAGCTCAGAGTTCATAGAAGGAGCCCACAGAACCTTCAGGATTTGAAGAGTGTTTGTGTGGAAGAATGGGCCAAAATCACACCTGAGCAATGCATGCGGCTGGTTTCTCCATACAGGAGGCGTCTTGAAGCTGTCATCACCAACTAAGGACTTTGTACGAAATAGTAAATAAATTTCAGTAAGCGTGTTCAGTACTTTTCCCCTGTCATTTCTCATTATTACACATAATTTATGGACATCTTTGGTTTGATTTCTTTGCCTGTGTAGATTGGGTGGGTTGTTACCAACATCTGGTGAGACTTTCATGTCAAAAGCACCTTTAGAAATATATTTACTGAGAAAATTGGTGACGTGTTCAATACTTATTTCACCCACAATATAGCTTTATTAACACTGAACTACAGTAATGTGTGATGCCCACTAGCAGTACCACCATGGCCCACAATCATTTTTTATTTAATTTAGTTATTTTTTAAATGGCAACTTATCATTAAAATAAGTAGACAGCAAAAGCAATATTGTTGTGATGACTGCCAAACGACCCTCTAGAAGTTGAACAGAGGACAGACCAAAAGATGGGACAGAGGAACCGGGAGGAGAAGGGGTGTGAAAACTTTGTCACATGAACCAAAAGGTTGAAATTGTATTTCACAGGTAATCTGTAATTTATCTCTTGTTTAGGTGATTTTGGTGGAATTGTACTCTGACGGCTTCCAGCGTTCGTTCTCTGATGAAGACGACTTGACCAGCATCTCTGAAAGTGATGTCATCTACGCCTTTCAGGCTACTCCCCCATTCTCCAAAGGCAGCTCTTCACGATACTCAGGTAACCAGGACATGAGTTGGACAACATGAGCCCGTTGATTTGTCAGGCTACTCAGGCTTTAGCAGAGCTCAGTAACACTGAGATTAATAACTGATCACATTGATTTATCAGTCTACTCAGGCTTTAGCAGAGCTCAGTAACACTGAGATTAATAACCGATCACATTGATTTATCAGTCTACTCAGGCTTTAGCAGAGCTCAATAACACTGAGATTAATAACTGATCACATTGATTTATCAGTCTACTTAGGCTTTAGCAGAGCTCAGTAACACTGAGATTAATAACTGATCACATGGATTTATCAGTCTACTCAGGCTTTAGCAGAGCTCAGTAACCCTGAGATTAATAACTGATCACATGGATTTATCAGTCTACTCAGGCTTTAGCAGAGCTCAGTAACCCTGAGATTAATAACTGATCACATTGATTTATCAGTCTACTCAGGCTTTAGCAGAGCTCAGTAACACTGAGATTAATAACTGATCACATTGATTTATCAGTCTACTCAGGCTTTAGCAGAGCTCAGTAACACTGAGATTAATAACTGATCACATTGATTTATCAGTCTACTCAGGCTTTAGCAGAGCTCAGTAACACTGAGATTAATAACTGATCACATTGATTTATCAGTCTACTCAGGCTTTAGCAGAGCTCAGTAACACTGAGATTAATAACCGATCACATTGATTTATCAGTCTACTCAGGCTTTAGCAGAGCTCAGTAACACTGAGATTAATAACTGATCACATTGATTTATCAGTCTACTCAGGCTTTAGCAGAGCTCAGTAACCCTGAGATTAATAACTGATCACATTGATTTATCAGTCTACTCAGGCTTTAGCAGAGCTCAGTAACACTGAGATTAATAACTGATCACATTGATTTATCAGTCTACTCAGGCTTTAGCAGAGCTCAGTAACACTGAGATTAATAACTGATCACATTGATTTATCAGTCTACTCAGGCTTTAGCAGAGCTCAGTAACACTGAGATTAATAACTGATCACATTGATTTATCAGTCTACTCAGGCTTTAGCAGAGCTCAGTAACACTGAGATTAATAACTGATCACATTGATTTATCAGTCTACTCAGGCTTTAGCAGAGCTCAGTAACCCTGAGATTAATAACTGATCACATTGATTTATCAGTCTACTCAGACTTTAGCAGAGCTCAGTAACGCTGAGATTAATAACCGATCACATTGATTTATCAGTCTACTCAGGCTTTAGCAGAGCTCAGTAACACTGAGATTAATAACTGATCACATTGTTTTATCAGTCTACTCAGGCTTTAGCAGAGCTCAGTAACACTGAGATTAATAACTGATTACATTGATTTATCAGTCTACTCAGGCTTTAGCAGAGCTCAGTAACACTGAGATTAATAACTGATCACATTGATTTATCAGTCTACTCAGGCTTTAGCAGAGCTCAGTAACGCTGAGATTAATAACTGATCACATTGATTAATCAGTCTACTCAGGCTTTAGCAGCGCTCAGTAACCCTGAGATTAATAACTGATCACATTGATTTATCAGTCTACTCAGGCTTTAGCAGAGCTCAGTAACCCTGAGATTAATAACTGATCACATTGATTTATCAGTCTACTCAGGCTTTAGCAGAGCTCAGTGACACTGAGATTAATAACTGATCACATTGATTTATCAGTCTACTCAGACTTTAGCAGAGCTCAGTAACACTGAGATTAATAACCGATCACATTGATTTATCAGTCTACTCAGGCTTTAGCAGAGCTCAGTAACCCTGAGATTAATAACTGATCACATTGATTTATCAGTCTACTCAGGCTTTAGCAGAGCTCAGTAACGCTGAGATTAATAACTGATCACATTGATTTATCAGTCTACTCAGGCTTTAGCAGAGCTCAGTAACCCTGAGATTAATAACTGATCACATTGATTTATCAGTCTACTCAGGCTTTATCAGAGCTCAGTAATGCTGAGATTAATAACCGATCACATTGATTTATCAGTCTACTCAGGCTTTAGCAGAGCTCAGTAACACTGAGATTAATAACCGATCACATTGATTTATCAGTCTACTCAGGCTTTAGCAGAGCTCAGTAACCCTGAGATTAATAACTGATCACATTGATTTATCAGTCTACTCAGGCTTTAGCAGAGCTCAGTGACACTGAGATTAATAACTGATCACATTGATTTATCAGTCTACTCAGGCTTTAGCAGAGCTCAGTAACCCTGAGATTAA
>NC_051240.1:3906993-3989493 GCF_015220715.1 Pygocentrus nattereri
TGCGTGTAAGAATATTTTTGGAATAAATCCTTTAAAATTCAAATAACCTTTTTTGCCTGACTTGCCAAGCCCCTTTCCTGGCCAGCCTGGCTGCAGTGGCCCCTGCTGTTCCAGACCTTGCACAGCTGTAAACCCCATTTCTTTGAGCTGAATCTTTAAAAACGCAGAATAAATGAGTCATTAGTGCAGAATAGAGCGTTGCTGCTGTAGAAAGCGGAGCCGATCTTTCACTTTAAGCCTCCGGAACGCGGCCGACTCCTCAAACAAAAGGTTGTCGTTCTCATCTGCTGGTTAAATTTTTATATTAGCTGTTTAATTTATTTCTCTTTATGCTCCACTGCCGTTCCATTTTCTCTAGCGACATCTTAAATTGTTCCTTCAGCTGCCTGACTCTCCACAATGAGCTGAACTTCCAGTCTCCAGCAGAAAAGGGGACTGTGCTGCCTTTAGAGAACCGTCTGCATTAGAGATAAAAACAATGAGCTTCAGAACAGAGGCAGCATTTAATGAAGCTCAGTCCAGCTACTGATGGCTTGATAAATGCTGTCTTTTATGTTCCACAACAACTAAACTGTGTATATATAGCTACACTCTTTAAGAACTTTAGAACCATGAATTATATATAGACACATTTGCATGATTAAATGGTTCTCTGTATGGTGAAATCGTTCTTCAGATCGATGAAGAATGTGTTGTTTTTGAAAATGGTTCTATGTAGCACCAAAAAGGTTCTGCTTTTGTGACAGCATCGAGGTTGTAACATAGGAAGAGCCCTTTTTGGTGCTATATAGAACCATTTTCAAAAACAACACGTTAGCAGTACCATTACATAAAGGTTCTATATAGAACTATATACAACACATTCTCTGTCAATCTGAAGAACAATTTCACCATGTAAAGAACCATTTAAGCATGGTGAAATTGGGTTCTTAACTAAAATGGGGTTCTAAATAGAACCATAAGCCCTCAAAGAACCGTTTGCATGATTAAAGCATTATTTGCATCAATTAAATAGTTCTTCAGTGTCACGGTTGGCTCCTCCCACTACTCCACGTGCTTTTTCTGTTTACTTTTTGATCATCCACCTACATTTGTTTTGTCATCTAAGTCCGGCCCCTTGTTTCGTGACTCCGCCCCTGATTGTTTCCAGCTGTCCCTCATCTTCCCTGCTGTATTTAAGCCCTGTGTTTGCCCCTTGTCTTTGCTGGTCTTGGTTTGATGTATGTTTTGTCTGTCTTGCACTTCAGTCTGTGTTTATTTTGTCATGTCTGTCCCGCGATCTCTCCGCGTTGGTTATATGAACCTGGACTGTCGTGACCACGACCCTGGATTTGCCCTCAATAAAAGTCGCTTATCTCAGCACGTGCGTCCACATCCTCGCTCCGCATTACATTCAGATTGATGAGAAGTATGTTAATACGGTTTTATATACAGTCTTTTTGTGGATGATTCTATATAACACCAGAAAGGGACCTTCTATTGTTACAGGCTTGACATTTTACAATGGAAGAACCCTTTCTGTGCTGTATAGAACCCTTCTCAAAATAATTATACATTAAATTGTCCACGACACATTCTACATCACTCCGAAGAACCATTTATTGACGCGAAGAACCCGTTAATCATGCAGAGGGTTGTATGAGTGTTTATGGTTCAATATAAAACCATTGTCTTTTACAAAATAACTCTTTAAAAAGTCTTATTTAAGTGTGTCTATTGACATTAACAATGTGCATGGTGTTATCACATGATGTAACAGGCTCATCCAAGAGTTATTACTCCAAAAATACAATAAAAGATGTGTAATATTCTCATCTCTGTTATCTCTGTTTATTGTGTGTGTGTGTGTGTGTGTGTGTGTGTGTGTGTGTTCTTTCAGAACGCGGGTGTTTTATTCCGGATCCGTGTGGTAGGCGGATCCACGTCCTGCAGTTATCTCTCTCCTCAGGACAGAAGGCCTTTATTACATCCA
This sequence comes from Pygocentrus nattereri, assembly GCF_015220715.1. Classification (NCBI taxonomy): domain Eukaryota; kingdom Metazoa; phylum Chordata; class Actinopteri; order Characiformes; family Serrasalmidae; genus Pygocentrus; species Pygocentrus nattereri. The sequence continues at coordinate 3,908,966 of NC_051240.1, forward strand.
GCAATCGACAGGTGAGTGGAGCGTTTCCTTAAACTGCAGGCTTATTATTGAGTTGCCCTTATTTTGTGTAGGTTAATGTGATGAAAACAATGATCATAATATAATTAACGCAACTATTTCCCAGCCTGCCTTTGTCTTTTACGTTAGGCCCAAAGTTTTATTGCACACTTCTCTAGCATAAGACAGGGGCCGGAAACATGCGGCTCTAGAACTGCTTGCAGCTCTTTTACTGCCCTGTTGTGGCTCCAGAGCAGAATTATGTTTAAAATAATTGTCCTTTGTAGTAAAATAAAGCTCTGCTGATCGTTCTAACACTGCTTTAACAGTAAATGGTCTTAGACACTGTAGTTAATGTGAACCTGCTAATTCCCCCTTTAACCCTGAAGATCAGTGCAGACTTTTGGTCACCATAGCAACGCAGATAATCTCTTCTAACTAGTAGCTAATGAAAAGACAAAGAGAAAGGTTTAAGATGAACATCGATATTTCGGTGACAAATGGACTTGTTTGCATTTATAATCACTCCAGCTGGTTTCCTGAGACGTGTAATTTGGAGCGAGAAACTGTCAAACACCTAAACGTCACAGAACTGAAGTCAGTTTCTCATTCAGCAGCTGCTTATGTGAATTTTCCTGTTCCACCATAAATGGTGTAGCAGTTACAGAACAATTGGAACAAGAAGCTGGAGAATGAGAAGCTGACTTCAGATGAACACTGCGACATTTTACAAGGAGCCGTTCTACTTTTGTGGAAAAGTTTCCTGCTGGAGATGCGAGAAATGCAGCTGTAGCTGAGCTAACGCTTAAAACAGAGCAAAGTAAGCCTGCTTCTTGTTTATATTTTTAGCCTATACTAGTATATTAGCATATACTGAGATATATTTACAATCAATATGGTAAAACAGACATAAAATATTGTGGCTCCCAAGGTGGTTTCACTTTTGTTAAAAGGACAAAACAGCTCTTCTCCTACGTTTGGGTTGTGACCTCTGCCCTAAGAATAACTCAGCCTGTTTGAAGTCCCTGTAGTAAGTGAATAATAAGCCTTCGTGTGTAATAAACCTTAAATTTTAAGGGGTTCGACTTTGACAATGTGCTTTTAAGACTGTTATATGTAAACAAGCCCTTTTCTGATTGGCTGTTCTGTATTGTGTAGTGAATTGTATTGAGACTGCTAGATTGTTGCTGAGTGGCTGGTGGTCAGTGTAGTTGCTTGGGTGTAGCTGGGCGGTTGTTAGGTTATTTCAGGTTGTTGCTAAGGTGTTGTTGTGTTATCTTAGGTGGTTGCTAGGGAGGTTCTGTGGTACCATTAGGCAGTAACTATAGCATTTCTCATATTTGCTAGGGTATTGCTAGGTAGTTACTTTGGTATTGCAGGTGGTTGTCATAGTAATTATTTAGTAATTACTACTGACTTGCTTTGGTGTCCCAGGTGGTTGCTAGGATCAGTCTCTGTAGTAAATCATGCAGTATCTACTGTGAATTAGTATGAATGCTCCAACAAATTATTCGGTAACTACTATGAAACTAATGTGTAAGTTCTGAGCGAGGAATCAAAGCATAGAGCTGTAGGTTTTGAGGGATTAGCCAAGCCTGAAGTCCAAATTAAGTAGAAATATATTCCAACTGAATATTTGCTTTAGTTGCTTTACTGACATGACAGAATTGCTGAATGCAGAATGTCGGATGATTTCCAGAAGTCTGTGATACTTTCTTTTGACCACACTGGACTGAACTGTTTCTGTACACATTAACTGTAGAAGTAAAGAGCCCGTCTGACTGGCACCATATGCAAAGAAGAACCTGTCCTTCTCCAACTTTGTGGTTTTTTAATTCAGTAAAAGAAAACGCCTGGCTTGTATGCAAAGCACACTGCCCTCCCCCAAGTGGATGGCTGAGTTCGTAGCTGTAGCTGTGTTTGTCCAAGCGATGATTTCATGTGCCAGTTTGCTGTAAAAGCATCTGAGTGTGCTGTCAAAGCTTTTTGGATTTCTGCCATATTCAGCATTATTATTCCAACACTGTCACCACAGCTTGGTTATTATTGTGGCCCGTTACTGTGTAATTAGGGTTTACCTCAATGTAATTAGGAACAGCTTAGTGGCTGCATGTTTGTCACAGTTACTGCATATTGCATTTTGCCACAAATGCTGTTTGCTTATCTGAGCTGAGAAAAACAGCTCCATGTTGGGGCCCAGGATTTGAATGAGTTCTGTGCAGGGGCCCTAGTTTGAATAAGCTCTGTGTTAGGGCCCAGTATTTGAATGAGCTCTGTGCTGGGGCTCAAAGTGTGCATGAGTTCTGTGCTAAGGGCCAGTGTCCAGTGGGCTCTGTGTTGGTGCCCATTATTTGAATGTGAATTATGTTTGTGCTGGGGCCAAGTGCTTGAGCTCTGTGCTGGGGCCCAGTGTCTGACTGAGCTCCTAGATGAGGTCTAGAATTTGAATGAGCTCTGTGATAGAGCCCAGTGATCATTGACCTCTGTGCCAAGTGTTTCGGCTTCATGCTGGTGTCTAAAGGATCTCTGTGCGGGAGCCTACTGTTTAAAGGAGCTCCGTACTGGAGCCCAGTGTCTAAAAGAGCTCCATGCTGGAGCCCAGTGTGTGAATAAACTCTGCACAGCAGCACAATGTGTAAGTGAGCTCCATGCTAGAGCCTATTGTCTAAATGAGCTCTGTACAGGGACTTGGTGATTGAGCTCCATGCTTGGGCCCAGTGCATATGGAATCACCATCTATCACCATTAGTTTTCATGCATTGCAGTTGTCAGTCAGGTCGGACCATTTGGAATCTCCAAAAATTCGACATCTGTGACTTTTATGCACAAATTACTTAAGAGTTGTTTTGAGGTCAAGTTTTCTTTTAACAAGGTTTGTTTTAGTGTGTGTTTTTAGTGGTCCATGTCCTGAATCAGCCCTAAAAATCTGGCAACGTCTTGTAGCAGCGCAAGGTAGACTTTTTATTTTTAACTCAAGATTGTGTTTGTTAAACTGATAAAATGTGCAGTAGCCATCCTCAAACCACTTTCAGCCAACATTAGTGCTTGCCAGTCATCGAATGTGTTAAAGAGCTCTGTGCTGGGGTCCAGTGTGGAAATGAGTTCTCTGTTTTGGCCCAGTGTGTAAATGAGCTCTGTGCTGGGGTCCAGTGTGTAAATGAGCTCTGTGCTGGGGTCCAGTGTGTAAATGAGCTCTGTGCTGGGGTCCAGTGTGTAAATGAGCTCTGTGCTGGGATCCAGTGTGGAAATGAGCTCTGTGCTGGGGTCCAGTGTGGAAATGAGCTCTGTGCTGGGGTCCAGTGTGTAAATGAGCTCTGTGCTGGGGTCCAGTGTGTAAATGAGCTCTGTGCTGGGATCCAGTGTGGAAATGAGCTCTGTGCTGGGGTCCAGTGTGGAAATGAGTTCTCTGTTTTAGCCCAGTGTGTAAATGAGCTCTGTGCTGGGGTCCAGTGTGTAAATGAGCTCTGTGCTGGGGTCCAGTGTGGAAATGAGCTCTGTGCTGGGGTCCAGTGTGGAAATGAGTTCTCTGTTTTGGCCCAGTGTGGAAATGAGCTCTGTGCCGGGGTCCAGTGTGTAAATGAGCTCTGTGCTGGGGTCCAGTGTGTAAATGAGCTCTGTGCTGGGGTCCAGTGTGGAAATGAGCTCTGTGCTGGGGTCCAGTGTGGAAATGAGCTCTGTGCTGGGGTCCAGTGTGGAAATGAGTTCTCTGTTTTGGCCCAGTGTGGAAATGAGCTCTGTGCTGGGGTCCAGTGTGGAATTGAGCTCTGTTCTGGGGTCCAGTGTGGAAATGAGCTCTGTGCTGGGGTCCAGTGTGGAAATGAGCTCTGTGCTGGGGTCCAGTGTGGAAATGATTCTCTGTTTTGGCCCAGTGTGGAAATGAGCTCTGTGCTGGGGTCCAGTGTGGAATTGAGCTCTGTGCTGGGGTCCAGTGTGTAAATGAGCTCTGTGCTGGGGTCCAGTGTGGAATTGAGCTCTGTGCTGGGGTCCAGTGTGGAAATGAGCTCTGTGCTGGGGTCCAGTGTGGAATTGAGCTCTGTGCTGTGGTCCAGTGTGGAAATGAGCTCTGTGCTGGGGTCCAGTGTGGAAATGAGCTCTGTGCTGGGGTCCAGTGTGGAAATGAGTTCTCTGTTTTGGCCCAGTGTGGAAATGAGCTCTGTGCTGGGGTCCAGTGTGTAAATGAGCTCTGTGCTGGGGTCCAGTGTGTAAATGAGCTCTGTGCTGGGGTCCAGTGTGGAAATGAGCTCTGTGCTGGGGTCCAGTGTGGAAATGAGTTCTCTGTTTTGGCCCAGTGTGGAAATGAGCTCTGTGCCGGGGTCCAGTGTGGAATTGAGCTCTGTGCTGGGGTCCAGTGTGTAAATGAGCTCTGTGCTGGGGTCCAGTGTGGAAATGAGCTCTGTGCTGGGGTCCAGTGTGGAAATGAGCTCTGTGCTGGGGTCCAGTGTGGAAATGAGTTCTCTGTTTTGGCCCAGTGTGTAAATGAGCTCTGTGCTGGGGTCCAGTGTGGAATTGAGCTCTGTGCTGGGGTCCAGTGTGGAAATGAGCTCTGTGCTGGGGTCCAGTGTGGAATTGAGCTCTGTGCTGGGGTCCAGTGTGGAAATGAGCTCTGTGCAGGGGTCCAGTGTGGAAATGAGCTCTGTGCTGGGGTCCAGTGTGTAAATGAGCTCTGTGCTGGGGTCCAGTGTGGAATTGAGCTCTGTGCTGGGGCCCAGTGTGTAAATGAGTTCTGTGCTGGGGTCCAGTGTGGAAATGAGCTCTGTGCTGGGGTCCAGTGTGGAAATGAGCTCTGTGCTGGGGTCCAGTGTGGAAATGAGCTCTGTGCTGGGGTCCAGTGTGGAATTGAGCTCTGTGCTGGGGCCCAGTGTGTAAATGAGTTCTGTGCTGGGGTCCAGTGTGGAAATGAGCTCTGTGCTGGGGTCCAGTGTGGAAGTGAGCTCTGTGCTGGGGTCCAGTGTGGAAATGAGCTCTGTGCTGGGGTCCAGTGTGGAAATGAGTTCTCTGTTTTGGCCCAGTGTGGAAATGAGCTCTGTGCTGGGGTCCAGTGTGGAATTGAGCTCTGTGCTGGGGTCCAGTGTGGAAATTAGTTCTGTGCTGGGGTCCAGTGTGTAATTGAGCTCTGTGCTGGGGTCCAGTGTGGAAATGAGTTCTCTGTTTTGGCCCAGTGTGGAAATGAGCTCTGTGCTGGGGTCCAGTGTGGAATTGAGCTCTGTGCTGGGGTCCAGTGTGGAAATGAGCTCTGTGCTGGGGTCCAGTGTGGAAATGAGCTCTGTGCTGGGGTCCAGTGTGGAAATGAGTTCTCTGTTTTGGCCCAGTGTGGAAATGAGCTCTGTGCTGGGGTCCAGTGTGTAATTGAGCTCTGTGCTGGGGTCCAGTGTGGAAATGAGCTCTGTGCTGGGGTCCAGTGTGGAAATGAGCTCTGTGCTGGGGTCCAGTGTGGAAATGAGCTCTGTGCTGGGCTCCAGTGTGGAAGTGAGCTCTGTGCTGGGGTCCAGTGTGGAAATGAGCTCTGTGCTGGGGTCCAGTGTGGAAATGAGTTCTCTGTTTTGGCCCAGTGTGGAAATGAGCTCTGTGCTGGGGTCCAGTGTGGAATTGAGCTCTGTGCTGGGGTCCAGTGTGTAAATGAGCTCTGTGCTGGGGTCCAGTGTGGAAGTGAGCTCTGTGCTGGGGTCCAGTGTGGAAATGAGCTCTGTGCTGGGGTCCAGTGTGGAAATGAGTTCTCTGTTTTGGTCCAGTGTGGAAATGAGCTCTGTGCTGGGGTCCAGTGTGGAATTGAGCTCTGTGCTGGGGTCCAGTGTGGAAATGAGCTCTGTGCTGGGGTCCAGTGTGGAAATGAACTCTGTGCTGGGGTCCAGTGTGGAAATAAGCTCTGTGCCGGGGTCCAGTGTGGAAATGAGCTCTGTGCTGGGGTCCAGTGTGGAATTGAGCTCTGTGCTGGGGCCCAGTGTGTAAATGAGTTCTGTGCTGGGGTCCAGTGTGGAAATGAGCTCTGTGCTGGGGTCCAGTGTGGAAATGAGCTCTGTGCTGGGGTCCAGTGTGGAAATGAGCTCTGTGCTGGGGTCCAGTGTGGAATTGAGCTCTGTGCTGGGGCCCAGTGTGTAAATGAGTTCTGTGCTGGGGTCCAGTGTGGAAATGAGCTCTGTGCTGGGGTCCAGTGTGGAAATGAGCTCTGTGCTAAGGCCAAGTGCTTCACTGACCTCCATGCTAGAGCCAAGTTTGGAAATAAGCTCCGTTCTGGGCTTAATGTGGAAATGAGCTCTGTGCTGGGACACAATGTGGAAGTGAACTCTATGCTAAGGTCTAGTGCTTCACTGAGGTCTGTGCTAGGGCCCAATATGGAAATGAGCTTTGTGCTGGGGCTCAGTGTGGAAATGAGCTCAGTACTGGGGCCCAGTCATGAAAATGAGCTTCATGTTGGGCCCCAGTGTAGAAATGACCTCTGTGTTTGAACATGAAGGTAACTGGTTTTCTGCTGAACATAATCGAAAGCTTTTTTACGCATGTGACTTGTTTCAGCTGTTTTCCATAGTTTTGTCTCTCCAGACGTCCAAATATCTTCAGCTTTCATTCCTCTTATTAGTCACGGGGGGCTTTTTCTTGCATTGCAACTAAAACTATATCCGTGTGTGTAGACCCTGTTGTGTACTAAATCCTCAAATGCAAAATTCCTGTCTGTTTCTGTCAGCCATAACAAACTGCCAGTGATAATGGTACAGGCACCAGAGCTGTAATTATTATTGTAAAATAAATACTGTCTTTAGAGAAACTGCACAGGGTGGGAGAGATGGACTTTTCTTTCTCTGTTGGCTAAAGCTTAAGTTTAAGTGATACTTTTTTATCCCACAAACGGGGAAATTCCACCTCTGCATTTAACCTCTCCGTGAAGTGAAACACCACATACACACACTAGTGAGCACACACACACTAGGGGGCAGTGAGCACACTTGCCCGGAGCGGTGGGCAGCCCTATCCACGGCGCCCGGGGAGCCCTCCAGCCCACGCCTGCCCCCGCATTTTGTAAATGTGAACAGTTTCAGGAATGATCAGTGACTTTTTAGTGTATTAAAAATATTAACCATTTAGAAACTTTAGGAAGTCCTGCACTGGTTAGATACCACAGTACACGGTAGATACAGTAGAGACAGTGGTGATAGAAACCATAGTATCTAGTCATTGCACAGATACCACAATATGTTCCAAAAAAGCATCATTATATGTCTATAAATCACTAAATGGTTTAGGACCTACACATATTCTCCCCTTGGAATTATAAGGTTCTATCTGTGTTCTGAGCAGTTTTGAGATATTGAAATGAATTCGTACATGAAAATGACTGATAACCTAAATGCATTCTAAATGTACAAAATCAAAATCAGATTTTTAAATGTTTTGGTAACACTTTCTGTGAACGTCACATTTGTAAGCATCTATAAACGCATTCATAACATGTTATAATGCATTCATAAGGCGTCATAAACATGGCAAAAAATATTTATAAGAATGCATTACACGTTATAGACGTTTATTATGCAGTAGAAAATGTTAAAATAATGCATTAATAGTACTGTTCATAACAAATTATAAGAGGTCATGAGTTTTGTTTGTCTGCTCTAAGTAAAGTGAAGCGCACTGGACTAAAGCCTCCTCCAGTGTTAAGAGTGAGGCTTCACTTTGAAGTATTAACTGAAGGATTTACTGAAACACTAAAACATACGCAATAAAGCTCATTACAGGCTTCAAGTGTCAGAGTTTAAACTAGAGCTGCCATCAGTGTTTTACTCAATGTGGGAAAGTACACCACTGTTAATGTACACCACCGTTAGCTTGGCACTAACTTAACACTGCATATCTAATAGAATGCTAGCAGAAATTACTACTGCTATAGTGTAGTGTAGTGATGTTACAGAGTGAAGGGTTCTAGCACTTGATGTTAGAACCAGTGAGGGAACAAATTACAATCACAGCACTCTACTATCTCGACTCTCCGTCTCCAGGCCTTCACTCCACAGTTACTTTACACTCAGTGTAATGTCAGGGGGATCAGGGGAGGGGCTGATGGGTAGTTTTGTTTGCTGTGGTGGAACATTTAAAGTGAAATGGCTGGTTAAGAAAAGCACTTTGCAGCGATAATCCTAGGCTGGACAATGCTCTCCAAGCTGGGACTGACTTCTTTGGCACTGACAGTATAACATGTTATTAACACGACTAATAACGCATTATATTAAGAATGAATAATGTACAACAAACATGCTTATAAAGTGTAATTTAGTGTAATTCATTTTTATAAATATTTATAATATATATAAATATAACATGTTATGATTGTGTTTATAGATGCTTACAAATGTGATATTCATAGAGAGTGTTACCATGTGTTTTTGGAACAGATCAAACGCAGATAGAACCTTGTAATCCTATGAACTCACTTTCTGCTGGGAGTTCTAAGGTTCTATCTGACATGAAAAGAAGCAACAATTTTCAGAGAACACAAAGTTTATACATGTAATTTGTTTTTAAACATAAAATTAGTCAAACAAAGTGTCTACATGGATCAGAAAGTGACATTTAATATGACATTTTAGTCATATTTTATCTTTAATGCATTTTTTATGACTTCATTTTTATTTTTAAGGGTATTTCATGTTTGTTACTGTAAAAATCAGTGCACTCATCTTTTATCCCGCTTTTATCTATTACTGATTAATAATGTTACTGTATTTATTACTGCTGTATTATATTACATTTTATCTTTTCATATTGCACATTATCACTCTGTGTGTGAAGTGTGCTGTATAAATAAACAACTGCCTGTTGCTCATCAAAAGTTTGGGGGAGGGGCGTCTAACTTTTCATAACATTCTTTAATATAAATCAGCCTTTTGTTGTTGATTTACAGTAACTTAACACATTTAGACTAGTATGTCTGGAGTTAAAGCTGAGTCAGGTTTATTTAGAGGAAGCCTCACATGTGTAAAGATTTGTATTTGTATTAGTGACAGTGATAAACTGAATAGAGCCAGAGGCCACGCCCACTTTACCCCCTTGCACTAAAACCTCTCAGATGTTTAAACCGTCTTTGGACCAAAAGAGCTTCAATATGAGTTTTTAACAACAGTCTGGAAAAGAAAACTGTCACATCATTATTTTTAAACCTGCTTTTCATGAAAAGGAAGACGCTTTAATGAACATGAGGCTGATAAATAAACACAACATTTTATTTTATGATAAACTAAACCTGCACATGAAGCTTTTGTGCTTTAAACTGTTCTGTAAAATAATAAAAATAACATTAAAATTTCAGAGATCGATGAATAACATTTTATCCCTGATCAGAGAGTGACACCTTGTGGACAGATGGAGAACACACATTTTACATTTGAGTGGAGATTTGTTTGAAGTGATAATATGTTTGATTATGTTGTTTCTCTATGACACATCATCTATAAACATGGGCTGAAGTGTCAGGCTTCAGGTTTGCTGGCGCTGCTAATTTTGGCTTTAGTCCATGTTTATAGATAACAGAGAGTCATACAGTGTCAGAAACCATATAATCAAGCCTGATGGAGACACTGAACCCCACCACATGCTCCGATAGAAGGTTTTGATGATTTAGGTATGCAAGTAGCACGTCTTGGCTGATTAACTACATTTGGGGTAAGGGTGTGGGGTAAGAGTGCGTTGGGGTGGAGCTCTAGACTCATTTTAACCAGCTGTGCGCAATAGTGCATCCCTGGAGAGCAAGAAGACTGAATTGCTGTGTTTTCTTCCTCCAGAGTGTTAAAGCTGTGTGGTCCCGGAGGCCCCCCGCATGTGAAACTAGTCATCGAGTGGGAAACAAAGGTCAAAGAATGGTGAGCTGCTTTGAATGTTTACATTTTTTTAGATCTGACCCATTTGTTTTTTTATTTCTGGAGTTTATATTAGGGTTAGATTTGAGTTTGAGGTTACAGGAGAAAGAAAAAAACATGCTCTACTTTTAATGTAAGTTCATTCCTTATGAAATATCTATGCTCAATGTGAAAGACAACAGGTATTTTCAAATTATGTCAAGTTTTCTTGTCACAGCAGCGATATATATATTTCATATTGGTATTTACGTATTACACGTATTATACATAAGTGATTATTAATGATATATGTTATATAATATGATATAATATATATATACACTATATTGCCAAAACTATAAAGAGGTGTTTCAATCACTTCCATGGCTACAGGTGTATAAAGCCGAGCCCCTAGGCCTGCAGACTGCTTCTACAGACATTAGTGAAAGAATGGCTCGCTCTCAGGAGCTCAGTGAATTCCAGCGTGGTGCCGTGATCGGACGCCACCTGTGCAACAAGTCCAGTCGTGAAATTTCCTCTCTACTAAATATTCCACAGGCAATATAGTGTGTGTATTGAGGATTTTGGTAAATGAGGCCTAATATTGAGGCCCAATTACATGGAATAAAACCAAGCCCTTGTGTGTGTGTGTGTGTGTGTGTGTGTGTGTGTGTGTGTGTGTGTGTGTGTGTGTGTGTGTGTGTGTGTGTGCAGTTTGTTTGGCAGTATTCAGGAGGAGTGTGTGAAGGATGCTGAAAGTGTTCGTGAGCAGCAGCAGAATCACCTGCAGCAGCACAGCTGCACACTGGATGACTGTTTTCAGCTCTACACCAAAGAGGAGCAGGTACACACGCTACTGTCTTTTCACCCCTTAGTACTCCGATTAAGATACTCAGCCTCAGGCAGGCTGTGCCCGATGATGGTTAATCGAGTGAAAGTGGTAACAGCAGGCCAGTGATGATAGAAACTCATTTACTGCCGTCTTAAGGAAAATACACTGTCAAACGTTGATGTGGAATTCTTAAAGGATCAGCTTTTCTCAAGTAGAAGTGTAGATGTTAAAAGCTGACCCTGAAAATAGACGATACAGATGCGTTTTTCACTTTCACCTATTGTTACATCTCAGTGTTCTGCCTAGCGCCCTGCTGGGTACTTTAGTCAATGTATAGTAGGTGTACTAACAAAACCTTTTTAAAAGTGAAGGTTTAAGTCATGAGGATGACCCCGGGAAAAGGAGTGATATTCCACATATGTCTCTGATGTGGACTGGATGATGCATGGAATGCATGGAATGAAGGGTTTCCAGCGTGATGGTCGGTCCTTAGTGATTTCCTGAGTGTCTATTGGTCAGTTTCACACAGAATGTAGACGGACACACAAATCCACCAGTTCCACACGGTGAGAGGCAGCCCCTCTTCATAGCCTCATAACTCTGGATGTGAGTCACATACGAGCTTGTAAGATGCAATGAAAAAGGTGACTCTACAGATTCTGGAAATGTTTGAACTGTATTTCTGTGCAGGATCATCACAAAGATACAGAAACACATACAGAAACAGGTAATTTAATGTGTGGGTGAGTTTGACCCTAAAGGGAAAAGTGGTCAGACGCACACTCATGCGCATTTGGCAATTTTCAGTCAGGCATACGATACATTCATTTGTGAGAAGGTATTTATGAGGAGGTTAATTATATATATTTCCTAAAGTGTTCACTCACCCATCCAAATCATTGAGATCAGGTGTTCCAATCACTTCCATGGCCACAGGTGTATAAAGCCAAGCCCCTAGGCCTGCAGACTGCTTCTACAGACATTAGTGAAAGAATGGGTCGCTCTCAGGAGCTCAGTCAATTCCAGTGTGGTACCATGATAGGATGCCATCTCTGCAACAAGTCCAGTCATGAAATTTCCTCACTACTAAATGTTCCACAGTCACCTGTCAGTGGGATTATAACAAAGTGATTGGGAAAGACAGCAACTCAACCACGAAGTGGTTGGCCACGTAAAATGACAGAGCAGGGTCAGTGGATGCTGAGGGGCATAGTGCAGTGTCAACTTCCAAACTTCATGTGGTCTTCAATAGTTCAAGAACAGTGTAGAGAGCTTCATGGAATGGGTTTCCATGGCCGAGCAGCTGCATCCAAGACTTACATCACCAAGCACAATGCAAAGCATCAAATGCAGTGGTGTAAAGCGCCGCCACTGGACTCTAGAGCAGTGGAGACGTGTTCTTTGGAGTGACCAATCACGCTTCTTCATCTGGCAATCCGATGGATGACTCTGGGTTTGGCGGTTGCCAGGAGGAGGGTACTTGTCTGACTGCATTGTGCCGAGTGTAAAGTTTGGTGGGGGGGGGGATCATGGCGTGGGGTTGTTTTTCAGGAGTTGGGCTCGGCCCCTTAGTTCCAGTGAAAGGAACTCTTAATGCTTCAGCACCAAGAGATTTTGGACAATTTAATGCTCCCAACTTTGTGAGAACAGTTTGGGGACGGCCCCTTCCTATTCTGACATTACTGCACACCAGTGCACAAAGCAAGGACCATAAAGACATGGATGTGGAAGGATTTGACTGGCCTGCACAGAGTCCTGACCTCAACCCTAGTTAGAGCGGAGACTGAGAGCCAGGCCTTCTCATCCAATGTTGTCTGACGTCACAAATATGCTTCTGGAAGAACGGTCAAACATTCCCATAAACACACTCCTAACCCTTGTGGAAAGCTTTCCCAGAAGAGTTGAAGTTGTTATAGCTAGAAAGGGTGGGCCGACATCTCAATTTCATAGGCGTGTGAAGACAGACGAGCGAATACTTTATGTTTATACATATATACACTATATTTCCAAAAGTATTAGCTTGTCTGCCTTCACACACATATGAAATTGAGTGAGATATAAATTAGTTACCATTTTGCACAAATTTCTCTGAATTTAAACTCTTACTGGTATTCTGACTCAAATGTTCCCAGAATCTAAAATGAGCTCTTATTGATTCCGGTCTAAATGCATAATTTATCAGAAACTGCCCCGCTGTCTCTGACACCTGCTGCAGCAAGTTTGTGGGTTTGCACTCTAGCATGCATACCTCTGCTTTCTGTTCACACCTCTGATGTTGGTAAAGAAGCTAGTAAAAGTCAGCACATTTTCTTAAAGGGGCCACAGCATTGATAGCAGGGCGACCAAGTTCATTTGACCAGTTTTTGCAAATGTTAAGATGTCTGTGTAATTTTTTCCAAAACTTAAAAATAATACATTACTACACATAAATAAGTAAATAGCTTTAAAAACAGTATTTGTATTGAAATGTCTATACATTAAAATTCAGCGTTGTTCATATGAGAACAAGTAAAAATAAAGAAAATTAAAGAATCTAACAAGGACAAATAAAAGCTTGCCATTAAAAAAATACCATTTATTTTTAATTATGGTAGTAATAATAAGAAATACAAAATGTAAATGGATATTAAGCAAAATAGTTTTAAAAAGCCAAAAGGAAAAGTTTTAAACTGAGCTAAAACAATTTGATAACGCTGTATGTACCTTTCAGCATTAATGGTGCCTTCACAGATGTGCAAGTTACCCCTGCCATGGGCACTAACACACCCCCACACCATCAGAGATGCTGGCTTTTGAACTTTGCGCTGATGACAATCCAGACAGTCCTTTTCCTCTTTGGCCCGGAGGACACGACATCCATGATTTCCAAAAACAGTTTGAAATGTGGACGCGTCAGACCACAGGACACTTTTCCACTCTGCGTCAGTCCATCTCAGATGAGCTCGGGCCCAGAGAAGCCGGCGGCGTTTCTGGGTGGTGTTGATATGTGGCTTCGCTTTGCATGGCAGAGTTTTAACTTGCACTTGTAGATGGAGCGACGAACTGAGTTCACTGACAGTGGTTTTCTGAAGTGTTCCTGAGCCCATGTGGGAACATCCGTTACAGAATGATGTCAGTTTTTAATGCAGTGCCGCCTGAGGGGTCGAAGGTCACGGGCATTCAATGTTGGTTTTCTGCCTTGCCGCTTACTTGCAGAGATTTCTCCAGATTCTCTGAATCTTTTGATGATATTATGGACTGTAGATGATGAAATCCCTAAATTTCTTGCAATTGCATGTTGAGGAACGTTGTTCTTAAACTGTTGGACTATTTGCTCACGCAGTTGTTCACAAAGTGGTGAACCTCGCCCGTCCTTGCTTGTGAACGACTGAGCCTTTCAGAGATGCTCCCTTTATACACAATCATGACACTCACCTGCTTCCAATGAACCTGTTCACCTCTGAAATGTTCGAAACAGGTGTTTTTTTGAGCATTCCTCAACTTTCCCAGTCTTTTGCTGCCCCTGTCCCAACTTCTTTGGAACGTGTTGCAGGCATCAAATTTAAAATGAATGAATATTTGCAAAAAACACTAAAGTTTATCCGTTTGAACATTAAATATCTTGTCTTTGTAGTGTATTCAATTGAATATAGGTTGAAAAGGATTTGCAATTCATCGAATTCTGTTTTTATTTATGTTTTGCCCAATGTCCCAACTTCATTGGAATTGGAGTTGTATTTTCCAAAGAAAAACATTGACCAATAGAATGGGATGCTCTGGAGCAGCTGTACATGATCCTAAGGTCACCATGCCCATTGACAAATGTGGGCTAGAGGGATGTAAAGCTCCCCAACATTGGGCTGTGGAGCAGTGGAACTGTGTTCTCTGGAGTGAGGGAGCTCCATACAATACCTTTGAGAGGAGTTGGAGTGATCCAGAACTGACCATCTGACCTCAACAATTTTTGATTTCCAAAGAAATACTGGTGTGTGCAAATTGTTGATCAGAAATTTCATAAAAATTCTACTTAAAAAGCGTCTGTGAAGCGACTGTAAATCTCAGGTATTGTGATGTTTAGCGTTTTTGCCATATTCTCCATCCTCAGTACAAAACTGGATGGCACATGATGTCTGGGAAGAGCAGCAAGGGCATTCATCTATTCTCATGAGGTGAATTGTGCTCTCTCCTTCTTTGACAAATTTGCTGTTGAGAACGACGCACCTGATTGGCTCCCAGCTCGAGTCGATGCTGGTGAAGGTCAGTTTGCTAGACATTTCCAACAGTTGGTCCTCTCTCTCTGTGACCTCTAGTGTGGCGCTCATCGTCCAATTGGTGTTGGTGCTGTCAAACCAGTGAATGGCTCCTGCTGGATAGCCGCCACTAGAGTTGCAGTAAAAGTCAGCAGGGCCACCCTCTACGATCTTTACTGGCCATGTGCTGATGGATGGTGGGTTGTACTTGGCTAATCAGAGAAAAAACACAATTTCTAAATTATTGCCATTGTTTGTCTCAAGGTGTTGTTGTAGGATCAGAAACAAAAACAGGAAGTGACTCTGAGCACAAAGGCAGAGCAGAAGGCATTTTTCACTCAGCCCTCAACCCTTACTGATGTGTCCTAACTAAACATGGGATGAAATAGACGAACACGGCTGACTCCCACCTTTAACGCTGATCCTGAAAGTTGCGTCTTTAATAATGCCACGATTAGTTACAGCAGTGTAATCATATTGTCCTTCATCAGAGACAGCAGTGTCAGTGAGCAGTAAAGAGGGATCATTTTTAGAAGCAAGTTTAAATCGATGATCTCCCTTCACTACATCATTCTGAAACCAGAACACTGGATCTGTCTCTCCTCTCTTAGTTGCAGATGCTGCAGAAATAATAATTTTCTGATCTGATCCAAAAGTTGTCTTGATAGAGCAGGAGATCTTCGTGGTCCGCCCAATGACTCCAACTGCATGCTGGCATTCCACACTGATCAGGACTGCAGAATGAGAAGAAAACCATGCAGGACTATATGCAATGCAAGACTATACACAATACAGGACTATACGCAATGCAGGCCTATACACAGTGCAGGAGTATACACAGTGCAGGACTATACACAGTGCAGGACTATACACAATACAGGACTATACACAATACAGGACTATACGCAATGCAGGACTATACACAGTGCAGGAGTATACACAGTGCAGGACTATACACAGTGCAGGACTATACACAATACAGGACTATACACAATACAGGACTATACGCAATGCAGGCCTATACGCAGTACAGGACTATACACAATACAGGACTATACGCAATGCAGGACTATACACAGTGCAGGAGTATACACAGTGCAGGACTATACACAGTGCAGGACTATACACAATACAGGACTATACGCAATGCAGGCCTATACGCAGTACAGGACTATACACAGTGCAGGCCTATACACAGTGCAGGACTATACACAGTACAGGACTATACACAGTGCAGGCCTATACACAGTGCAGGACTATACACAGTACAGGACTATACACAATGCAAGCCTATACACAGTGCAGGACTATACACAGTGCAGGACTATACACAGTGCAGGACTATACACAATGCAGGACTATACACAGTACAGGACTATACACAATACAGGACTATATGCAATGCAGACCTATACACAGTGCAGGCCTATACACAGTGCAGGCCTATACACAGTACAGGACTATACATAGTGCAGGACTATACACAGTGCAGGACTATACACAGTACAGGACCATACACAGTGCAGGACTATACACAGTGCAGGACTATACACAATGCAGGACTATACACAGTACAGGACCATACACAATACAGGACTATACACAATGCAGGACTATACACAGTACAGGACTATACGCAATGCAGGACTTTACGCAGTACAGGACTATACACAATGCAGGACTTTACATAATGCAGGATGATACACAGTGCAGGACTGAACACGATGCAGGACTATACATGACACAGGAATATACATGATGCAGGACTAAACATGATGCAGGACTATACATGATGCAGGCCTATACACAGTACAGGCCTAGACACAGTACAGGACTATACACAATGCAGGACTTTACGTAATGCAGGATGATACACAGTGCAGGACTACACACGATGCAGGACTGAACACGATGCCGGACTGAACATGATGCAGGACTATACATGACACAGGACTATACATGATGCAGGACTAAACGCAATGCAGGCCTATACACAGTGCAGGACTATACACAGTGCAGGACTATACACAGTACAGGACTATACACAGTGCAGGACTATACACAATGCAGAACTTTATGCAGTGCAGGGCTATACACAGTGCAGGACTAAGCACAATGCAGGACTAAACACGATGCAGGACTATACATGATACAGGACTAAACATGATGCAGGACTATACACAGTGCAGGACTATACACAATGCAGGACTTTACGCAGTGCAGGACTATACACAGTACAGGACTATACACAATGCAGGACTTTACGCAGTGCAGGACTATACACAGTACAGGACTATACACAATGCAGGACTTCACGCAGTGCAGGACTAAACACGATGCAGGACTAAACACAATGCAGGACTTAACATGATGCAGGACTAAACACAATGCAGGACTAAACATGATGCAGGACTATACACAATGCAGGCCTATACACAGTGCAGGACTATATACAATGCATGACAATACGCAATGCAGGACTATATGCAATGCAGGACTATACACAGTGCAGGACTATACATGATTCAGGACTATATACAATGCAGAGCTGTACGCAGTACAAAACTATACGCAATGCAGGACTATACATGATTCAGGACTATATACAATGCAGAGCTGTATGCAGTACAAAACTATACACAGTGCAGGACTATACATGATTCAGGACTATATACAATGCAGAGCTGTATGCAGTACAAAACTATACGCAATGCAGGACTATACATGATTCAGGACTATATATGATGCGGGACTAAATGCAACACAGGACTATACACTGTGCAGAACTATCTACCACAACCAAGTTCCAATTGTGATATTTAACGTAACACACAACCATCACAGCCTGTTTTCACATGTAGCAACGTAGGCAGAACACTTCTCAACTAATCGGATTATATGGTTGGAACTAAATGTTGTATAAAATGACTGAAGACATCATGTAAGTGCAGAAAAACATTTTGCTTCTTACATTTTGCTGATGTTCCAAAACATACAGATGTAAATATCACATAGAGGACCATCAGAATCACTGAAGCCATGGCTCCCTAAGAGAGAAGTTAAGAACAGGTCATTAGAGTAATGTAGGGATGAGGAAGATGTCAAAAAAATAACACAATGCTTACTAAGGTATATCACTTTACAATCTAATTACATTTTTGCAATACATAATACATATTACTTTGAGTTTGATGCAGGTTCATAAAGAGCAGACTCAAAGCACAAGCACAAAAAAAGTTCACAGTTGCATCTGAAGATGCTCTGCATCTTCTGCACTGAAGAACTGCACTGCTTTTTTGCCTTAATGGAAAAAAGACGATTTTACTTGACAAATACAAAAATATATCTAGGAATAAGTTAAATTATATTACAATATTCTTACATTCTACAATATTCTTCTTAAGATTTTGTCAATGATATGATGTAAATTGCAAAATCAGAATAGAGAAAGCGATGAAAAACACAGCTTGATCTGGTCTTGCATTAAATTTCAGAATTAATTTCCACCAATGACATGTTGTTCATGGCCTTTTACATAAGAAATGGATCCATAAAGAATAGCATGTGGAAATAATGCGCAGATAGAAACAGCAGCAAAGAACAGAACCTGCATCGTTTATGATTATTCATCCTACAGTACGATGTACAGTCAGAGAGCATCTTTCATTTCATTCATTTCCAGTCAAAACTTCTGTTAAGTGCAAGTTATTAATTTTTCAGACTCAAAAAACATATTTGGAAGATTTTGAAAAGAACCTCGAACGACCCAGAAATAAGTAAATAAATAAACAAATGGATCCTTGACCAAGTCACGCCGCACTTCTCACTCACAGCTCAGATAACCGAAACCGAAGCTCTTATTTTAGACACTTTCTGAGAAGAACCACTTTATTGGAGAAGACCATTATTCTTGGAACAGTTGAGGCAGTCAGTCCTTTGTTCTGAGAACAGTAGCAGCTCCTTTCTTTAACCACTTTAACCCCCCCCCCACTAAGCGACTTAGAAAATGTGACTTCTTTGTATTTGAGGCCCTGTAGTTACTGAATAATACACCTTGGTGCGTAATAAGCCTAAGATTTTAGGGGGTTAATTTGTCTAATTCGTTTTCTCAGTGAGGAAATCTTGACAGCTGCACGGTGAACTGAACCAGGGTTCCCTTGGAAGCTGACCGAGACGCATGTTTGTTGCAGGACGTTGATTCATTTGCTTAGTGCATACCTGAGCTTGAGTAGAGTGTTAACATCTATCAGAATGAACCGAAGCAAAGAAACAAAAATAAAGAAACCACAAATAAAAGGTGGTCTGCAACCTTTACACTGTATTGTATATTCTTATTTATCTCATTATCCTGTATCTCTGTCTCTTGCTGGAATTAGCAACCAAGAGCAGAACATCATTATGTACTAGGAGATTAGTTGGAGTAGTTTATGTAAAAGTGGGTTATTTCTTTCTTTTTTTTTCCAGGCTCAAGTATCATAGTGCTAAGAACAAAACAGAATTAAAGAATTAAATTAAATAAATGTATTTCACAAACTATTTTACAGACTGTGGCCAAACTGCAAGTGAAAGTGTATGTTAGCAATGTCTGCAGATTTGTGGCTGGTATGGCAAAGACACAAATAAAGTCTAGGCATAAATTAAGAGGAAATAAATAAATAAATAATAAAAAAGCATGTTAAAATGTCAGTACTTACAGATACACTCTGCAGGTTGAGCAGAGAGCCAGAGCGGAGGTCACTTTTGCACAGTTTCCGTTTGACTGAGGGTGGTTTAATGTCAGCCTACAAAAACTCTAACCATACTTCTGCTCTGCACACTCAGTGGTCTTCCTGCTTTAATGTTCATGACTAATGCGGTTAAAGTCATTGGGTTAAAATGATGGTGGTTAGGGCTATTTTAGGCATACTTGGGCTCTAGGCTTACTCCAGATCAGTGCTTTCCAAGCTTTTTACAATCTTATAATAGGATTGGGTGATGTTTGTCTAACTGGCATATGTCAATGTTCATGTTAAGCCCATTCACAAGTATAATTTTTTTAAACCAAATAAGGGTCTCAAGAATTTTTTTGTCTAAACCAGGGGTTGTTAAACTTTTGGGTTGCAACAAGGCCATTTTGTCCTTTCAACAAAATTCAAACCACCTTGGGAGCCACAGCATTTTATGTCCGTTTTACCATCTTGGTAAACGGTCCATTCTTCTCTAAATTATCGATTTCGTGTTAAATCTTTCCAGTTTGTTGTCTCAATTCCTTAAAGCCGACTGTGTAATAAGCTGTGTGTGTGTGTGTGTGTGTGTGTGTGTGTGTGTGTGTGTGTGTGTGTGTGTGTGTGCAGTTGGCTCCAGATGATGCGTGGAAGTGTCCTCACTGTAAGCAGTTGCAGCAGGGCATGCTGAAGCTGAGCCTCTGGACTCTGCCGGACATCCTCATCCTGCACCTGAAGCGATTCCGCCAGGTGGCTGACCGCAGGAACAAGCTCTCCACACTGGTCAGATTCCCCATGAGTGGGCTGGACATGGCGCCCCATGTGGCCAAACGCAGTCACAGCGTCCGAAACCTCGCCTCCTGGCCACCGACGTGGACACACGGAGACTTGGACTTCCTGTACGACCTCTATGCTGTGTGTAACCACCACGGGGGGATGCATGGTGGTCACTACACAGGTACCCACACCTTAAAATTACACTCCTCCACCAAACTTGGCATAAACCTGCATCCTGGGTGGTCCAATCATTTACATTTATGGCATTTTGCTGACGCTCTTATCCAGAGCGACTTACAATTAAAAATTTTACACAGGGAGGCCAAGGTGGTGTTAGGAGTCTTGCCCAAGGACTCTTATTGGTATAGTGTAGGGGGCTTGAATCCCAGTCTACAGCGTAGAAGGCAGAGGTGTTAACCACTACACTAACCAATCATCAGTGGCCAATGCTAAGTGCAGGTGTGAACAGAGTACAGCGATACTTGGAGACACATGCTGATCTGATCACTCAAACCTCAGACAAGAAGGATATTACTTCATTAACAGGCTACAGACCCTGACAGTCTGCAGTGACAGCAGAGGAGGATAAAGTTCAGCAACCTCGCTGCTGGGTTTATTTACATGTAGGGAATCAAGGGGGGGGGGTGGGAAGGGACGGTGGAACAGGAAATTTTATTAGGTAGCTTCTGAGACATTACCATACTATTAGCGATTTTCTATGCTTGTTATGAAGAAAAGGATCATAATAGATGAAAATTATATTAAACTAAGATAATACAATGGTTACTATGTTTAACAGAGAAAATTCTCACATTTGTGGGTTTCTTTTGTCACTTGTGCTGCCACCTTGCTGGTTTTACTTTTTTCCTGATCGCACTCTGTTGGGAATGTGTCTCTGAAAAACCTCCATTTGGAGGTCCATGTAGTCCTAAACCTTTTCCCTACCCCTCCATGGCAACAACAATCGGGACACCCTACCCCTAGACGTGAATGCCCAAATGGAGAGGTAGGGCTGAGTGATAGGGTCAAGAGGTAAAACGGGATTGGGCCTAAATCTCTGCTGTTTAAATTAGGATTATTAATAAATTATTATTATTATTATTATTATTATTATTCAAGACACATGTTGATGGCAGGTATGAACAGCTGTATGTCTCTCTGACCACTTATAAGCAGATCACTTGAAACAGAAGTGTGATTGGTTGATTCCTTTGTTACTTCACGTAATTTGCGTTAGGTTGTCTCTTCAGCTCCTGAAGTCCTCGCCAATAGAAAAGCTCACTTATCTGTATCAACCTAGAAACCACCGAGAAAAATATTTCCTGATTGGCCAGTTTCCGCTCTGAGTTTCACGTACTTATTCATTTTATTTCCATCCTAAACTTTAAAACCATTAACTTTATAAACTTTAAAACTGTCAGAACATTTTAGAGATAAAAAATTCAAACTGCTTAGTTAAGACATGTTTTGTGTCTCAAATTTGCTTCTTAATTTTTAGCTCTGGACCATGGAGACTAGCTAACAAGTAAGCTTATACCCGTCCAGTTAGCGTGGTGCTAACTGGACTAGTAGCAGATATCTTCAAACTTGATTTATTTCTGTATTTTAGTGCATGTTTACAGACATGAATGAGTGAATTTAGATTTAGATAGATGCTAATCGGTGGGGTGGAAGCTTCCATTTGGGGGCAGTCGTGGGCTGGAGGTTAGGGAACTGGCCCTGTGACCGGAAGGTTGCTGGTTCGATCCCCAGAGCCGACAGTCCATGACTGAGGTGTCCTTGAGCAAGACACCAAACCCCCAACTGCTCCCCGGGCGCCGTGGATAGGGCTGCCCACTGCTCTGGGCAAGTGTGCTCACTGCCCCCTAGTGTGTGTGTATTCACTAGTGTGTATGTGGTGTTTCACTTCACGGATGGGTTCAATACGGAGATGGAATTTCCCCGTTTGTGGGATTAAAAAAAAAGTATCACTTACCTACATTAGCCTTTTAGCTCCAGTGCTAAAACTAAGCCTCCTCTTGATCATCTTGATCCTAAGTTGAGCTCAGCTGGTCCTGCCTAGCATTTTTGTACCTGACACAGAGCATGCTAGGATGTTAATTGCTTAACCAGCTGTGTGGAAGCAGCTGCACTATTTGTGTTTCTCCGCTCATTTATTCAAGTTGCCGCTCATCTGTTTTATAGCTTTCTGAGCACTTTGCTTTAGAATCTAATGTTTCCTGTTTAGTTTTTAGAGTTAAGAGTTTTTAAAACTAAGTTTGGCTGGTAATTGTGCTAAAGCATCTGTACAGAAACTGAAAATGACCTTCTCATTAGAGACTCATGACTAAATTTGTCAGAATGAGTGTTAATGGTTTGCACACCCACAGAGGACACAGAGCTCAGGAGAAGCTCCAGCTTTGTAAACAGTGGTGATTTGCGTAGCGGATGAAGTGTGAATGCTTACTGAGCAGGTGAAATGGCCATTCGTTCAGAGGCGCTGTGGCAGTGTGGGATGTACGTTATCTTTGACCGGTTTTGTTTGTAGAACTTGAACTTAACTTAAAGGGCAGGAAATAAACTCCTTGTTTACTGGGTTGTAAACACATCTCTAACAGACGGAGCTCAGTGTACAGATTTCACTGTCAAGCTGTTGGGAGGTTTAGTCAAACCGAGAAGCGCTTTGCTGTAAATTAGTCAAACCTGCTGTATTATGTCTGTAATTAGAAGACTGAAGTGTGTTAGGATGGGCGTGCACACCGGTGCATATGTAATTAATCTATATGTCTGAACAGTGACAGGAAACTAGTGTTCAGTGGCGTTAGGAGCACATGGCATGGAGGTGACATGCTTGGTCATTTATAAACAAGGGTTGTAAATGAATCCCCCTCCTGTGTGTGAAGAGTAGGTTTAACTTGTAATCCAGATCATCGAAGAGTAATTTGACAGGTTTATGTAATCATTATGTGTTCAAATCAATTTTATTGTAAGCAGTTGTCGACTTAAATCATGCCTCTCAATTTACAAAGAATTTCACGCAGGAATTCCATTTATATATTGTATAAAATGAGACATACTGCTAGTGAAGTTTTGGTTAAAAACTGAAATTCTACCATCTGATATTTTCTTTTTTTACAGAGCGAAATTTAATTCACAAGATCAAGAAAAATATGAAGGAAAAGCTAATAGTAATTCTAATTTCAGCATGGGTGTTTATTTTTAATTGCCACATATCATAAAATGGACAGTTGCGGTCCTAAAATCTGGCTGAGCCGTGTTCAAAGCCGTTGTAACCCCCACAATATAGCCACACCTATGACCACTAAACCACGGCTGAATTGTATATCACTGCGCCACAGCACAACAAAACCCTTGTAATCTTGGACACTCATGCTGCTTGCAGACACCAGAGTATACTGATGAAGTAAGAACACGTTTTATGTTTAAACTGAGGGGATGGAAACTTATTTTCATAGCTCAAAAATAAATAAAATAAATTAATTAATTAAATTAATTAAATAAAAAAATTCGAAAATCGTTGGTCAGCTAGCGAACAGGCTAAAAGATAGCCAACAACCTAAACAACTTCATCATTAATATCACAGGCTTAAATTAAAGCACTTACAGGATGATTAAGTCTAAAAAATGACACTTGATTGGATTACACGATTCAAATGTCAGAAGTAGCGTCAAACCCAGGCTGAACCCCAAACGGCGCGTATTCTCTAAATATTGTGCTAGCTATGAAAGTTTAGACATTCTAGCCTCATTTACTGAATATGGATGAGTCCCAAATAAATGACTATTTATTAGCTATATTTTGCACCATTGGGGCACTGTAGGGCACCATCTAGGGAGCAGGGAGCTGTGTAAGATCCAGACCCAGTGTGAGAAGAGCTGCTTTGGCAGCCACATATCTGAGATGTGGTTGATTAGATCCCTGGTCCAGGCATCACAGCTGCGACACAGCATCACCCAAACGGCCTACCTAAGCAGCCTCTGATCAATGGGTGGAAAATCGCTGTCACCCGCTATCTCAGTGGGTATGATGCCAAACTCCTCAGCCATCAGGAAAACATCAAAACCTAGAGAAGAACCTACACAAACAAAATAAACCAGACAAAAACCAGTATAAAGCAGCAGCCGTGTTGCACCAGGGTGTCCTCAACTAAGCACACATACGCCGTCCAAAACTGTACATAATACACTGCAGCTGTGGAGAAAGGTTTGAAAACAAATCGTCTTATTAATGTGTATTGATACTAGAGTTGGAATAGCTGGCAACCAAAGAACACACAGGCACACAGAGTAGGAGAAGGAGTGCGGTTAACTCAGTGGTAATGCTGACCATTTTAAACCTGAAGGAGGACAAATGTGTATCTCATAAAGAGGTCTCTGTAAACAGACCCTGATAGCTATTTATTAAGAGACTCATTTACAAAGACAGTAAGAGGTTTTGCAAGAGGTACGAGCTTCTATAAAATTTGTTAGAGGTACAGATTATTTTAATCAGTTTGTTGTGTGTTTTTACACACTAAACATTTATGTATGTACACATTTTGGGTCAGTTTCAGCTTCTGGTGGGTTTTAAGTTGCATTCCGCATGGCGCAAGACATGCAGCCGCTGTGTGTTAAATACATTATTGAGAAAAAGTCTGTGAAAAAAGGCTTGTTGTGTTCTTAAAGCGCAGAACTGTTCTCTCCTTTGTGTTCTTGAGTTTGTGTAGATTCTGTTCTTTCCTAAGAACACATTTCAAATAAGAAATATTCATGGAACTGTGTGTGTGTGTGTGTGTGTGTGTGTGTGTGTGTGTGTGTGTGTGTGTGCGTGTGTGTGTGTGTGTGTGTGTGTAGCGTACTGTAGGAACTCAGTGGACGGTCAGTGGTACAGTTATGATGACAGCAGTGTGGATCTGGTTCCAGAGGAGGAGCTCTGTACGAAGGGAGCCTACGTCCTGTTCTACCAGCGCAGGAACGCCATCCCGCCGTGGTCCGCTAACAGCTCCGTCAGAGGTGAGCATGAAGTGATAGTCATATCTCAGTCATATCTCGCAATAACAATAATCAGGGGCTCCTCAGTAGCCCAACCCTCTAAGGCAGGGCGTCTCAACCTTTTTCACCTCAACGCCCACCTGTTTATCGTCCCAAAGAAAAACCAAAACACAGCTGTTTATATGATGCTTCAGGGAGCATGAATATTAACAGATTAGGCCAACATAAACATGCTTATACCAGAAATATGGTGGCAAATTGAGTAGATTACATTAGGGATGGGTCTATGGTGCTTTTAGAGGCAAGAGGTAAGGAAATGCCTTTGTGTGGCATCATTGCAGGGTTTGTATTAATACTGAAAGCGGTATTCATTTTTAAAAATGTTTAATCAATTATCTGTTCATTTTAAAACAAAGTGCCATCACCTGCCCTCTTTGGCTCTCTGCCTCCCCTCAGTATTGGTTCGAGGCCCACCCCATACCTTTTGCAGGAGTCCCCCACCTCTCTCTCTTCTACTGGGTGGGTAGGATGATCCTCGCTCTCCCCCCCACCTCTCAGCACTATGCTATGCAGGCCTTTGTTAGCTGCCGTAAAAAAAGCACTGCACAAACAAACATACAATTTGAAATAATGTGCTGCTGTGTTGCTGTGTTGTGTAGTTTCACTGCTGCTGTGCTATGTGCTGTTATATTGAATACAGTGCAGGTGGTGTGAGTTTATACCTCGAACATTCTGCTCCGTCTGCGTTTGTCGGGCACTACATGGTCACGTCTGTCACACTTGTCACTTGTCATGTATAGATTGTGCCTAACCTCAACATCAGTAAAGCCTGTAAAAGCATGACAGCCTATGTTCAGCAGACAGGCTAAATGTCTGGCACCTGTGCGCAAGAAATAACGATCAGTATTCCAGACACAAGCCCACTCACCTGGTTTGAGGAGGGTTTGGATTCTGCAAATTACACTACAGCACAACACACATTCCCTGTCCGACTATGGTTGGCCAACAACTGGAGTGACAATCGAACCCTTCAGGACGAGACTGAACCAGGACTGCGTTTCCCAAAAGCGTTGTTGAGGAATGAACATGTAGAGAGAAATAATAAGAATTATATAAAACAATATATATCGTTTTTTAGTAAAGAGGTCAAGAGACAAGAAAACAATGTAACAGAGGCATTTTTTTCATTTGGCATTTCATTTTTCATATTCTGTATCACATGTAATCTGGCATGAATTCCTCTGCATAGAAGAAGCCCTGAACTCTGGCAGATGTTCGCTAAGCTAGCATGCTTTCTAAGTTAAGTGATAACACACACACAAACACACACACACACACACACATTTTCTAAGCCGCTTCTCCCTCAGGGTTGCGGGGGGGGGCGGCGGGGGGTGCTGGAGCCTATCCCAGTCATCGGGCAGAAGGCAGGATACACCCTGGACAGGTTGCCAGTCCATCGCAGGGCAGACAGACAGACACAGACAGTCACACACACCCAGGGGCAATCTAGCACGTCCAATTGGCCTGACTGCATGTCTTTGGTGGACTGTGGGAGGAAACCGGAAAACCCGGAGGAAGCCCACGCAGACACGGGGAGAACATGCAAACTCCTAAGTGATAACTGTGTAACATTGGATGATATCACTCTGTCGGTGTTTGTTAACTAGCTAACTAACATAGTTGGGAGTTTAGCTAAACTCATTCCTAAACTTAACCATTTTATTTTGAAGCAACATTTATAGCAGCTAACATGCACTGCAAAAACTGATATCTTGACAAGTGAAATCATTTAATATCCAAGCAATATGTCTAATATTTCTTATTTCCTGATTGCTGTCATTATACTGGAAGAATATTTTTAGAATATTTTTACTTTAAGTAGCTTTATCTCACTATGCTGGCAGATAATTTTATGTATTGTAAGAAAAAAGCAAAAGTATCTGCCAGTTAAAGTTGAAATGACTTGAAATAAACTTAAGAATAGACTTAAGAAAGAACTTTCGAAAGTAGACATTCTTGCCATAATATTTTTAGAAGTGTGGTTGGCGAAGTAACTAACCATAACCTTAACCTCAATCTCACAGCTGCTGCTGGCTGTGACATCACAGTATTACACTATTAATCACATTACAGCATTATAGCAACACAACAGACACTTTAACAGCTACTAAAGGTGCACTGCGATTAAATGCACATCGCTAAACACTACAGTGTTCACCCGTGAACCTTATCAGCTAATTCTAAAATTGATTAGGGTGTTTATGTTAATGTTTGAATATTTCCATTTCTGTGTTGTGACTGCAGGTTCAACCAGTTCATCTGTGTCAGATCATTGGCTCATTCGTCTGAATGGAGACAGTAAGAGAGGCAGTATGGTGTCCCGCACGTCCACCACCCTTCCCTCCATCCCCGACCCGCCTGACTCACCTGTCTTCCAGGATGAAGCTCAGAAGGATGATCAGGGTAAGCTGCCATTTCCCAAAACCCTTCGGGATTGTCTGCTTCCAGAAAAGAGGAAGGCAGAGCTAAGAATGCTTTGTTTAAAATGTAGTGTACATTTAGCAGTTATCTTTTAACTGAACTTTTCATCTAATCCATGACCAGAGCATGTGAGCAGTGTGGAGCGGTAGCAGCTTCTTTTTGCCCAGAGCAGCTTTTCAGAAACTCTCTTGCTCCAAAACAGCTCTGGTATCACTCCGTCCAGTGAGCAGGACGCTCCTGTTATTCTATACTGACCGCCTCTGCGTTACACAAGTGATGCAGCAGTGACTTCACGGCTCAGACACAACGGCAGTTCATACACAGCATCTGTGCTGAGCTGTTCAGCAGAACTAAATACTGAAAACTCACACTGATCACAATGCAGATCTACAGACATCACACACAGTCAGTCTCATGTCGTCTATTTTGCTGCCAGAATGTTAAAGAAGGTGGTTTTCAAAGCATGTTTGTTTACCCTCAGCAGATTTCTGGCTTGTGATTGGGCCATCGCTTCAAGCCTAAACCTTACAGAAAAGCCTGTGTAGCACAGAATGTTTAACCAGTTTTTTGTTCATTAATTGCCATAATTCATATGATTAATGAAATAAAGTGTGTAATGTCTTGACCGTATATTCAAGACACAAAATATCTTAAGAGTGTGTCGGGAAGAGTGGGTGCAGAGCAGAGCAACTCCTCCGACATGTGAGGAAGGAGCAAAAAATAGAAAACCCAGAGCAGAGCAAGTAGAGAAAGTGTCTGCTGTTCTGCTCAGACGCTCCAGTCATCAACATAAAGTTGCCTGTAGTGAACACTTAAACAGCAATGCGGCACAGCAAATGCAATTACAGTGAAAATCTCTTCATGTAGTTTACATGCACACTGCAAAAAATGGGAACTTGTCAAGTGTAATTATCTTAAATATATATCTTAAAATCTAATATTTCTCCTGTTGAGATTGTTGTGAGCTTCATTTAAGATTATTTGCCATATTTCTAGACCTTTTTTACTTGTTTAAGGTCATTTTATTTATTATTTATCTTAAGTAATATGATCACACCATATTGCCAGATTATATTGCTTGTGTTAAGAAATGTGCTTGAAACCAGTAAAAACATCTGCCAGTATAGTGAGGGAACAAGGGAAAAGTGTCTAGGTATATGCTAGATAATCTTATAATAAGTGCAGAACCATCTCAAAATAAGAAATATTAGATGCATCATAGATTTAAAATCAAGTTGCCGTTTTTTTTGCAGTGAACAATGAAAACAATTAGCAAATATATCAGCTTCATAGCTACTGTAGATATTTTCCTACATCTTTTAGCAGATGATGTATCTCAGTAAATTTACTGAGAGATAAGAGAACGGTATCTTTATTCACATCCACAGTTTATTGCTGTTTCATGATTATAGTTATACAGTACAGAGAAAATGATTTAGAACTTTGATGCAGAAGTGTTTTACAGTGTGGGTCTCTCTCTTTCAGTCTCATTAGGAGGTTTCGAGACAAGGCCTTTCATCCGAGGGTTGCAGGGACGCAGTGTAAGTATGAGAAGCCCCGCCAAACCAAAAGAGAACACGAGTAAGTTGTTTCCACTCAGATGGTCCTTCGGCTCTAAAGATAAACGCAAACCTGCCCCTGCCCCTACTGCCCCAAATGCCTCTGCTGCTCCAAATGCTCCTTCTGGCCCAGACACTCCTGCTGCCCCAACTGCCTCTACTGCCCCGACTGCCTCTGTTGCTACAGCTTCCTCGAACGCTCCAGCCCAGCTAGTGGAGTACCTGGAGTCTGGTAGGAGACCTCGGATCACCAATGACCCCATTGCTGCTCTGGTGAAGTCATCCTCCAAGAAAGAACCCTTAAGGTACCAAAAAGCTCCAGAAGGTCAGAAAGTTCCAGAGGGCCAAAAAAACCCAGATCGTCCCAACGATTCCCCACGGTTGGCGGAGGGACAGCATCGTCCAGAGTCCGAAACCGTAACAGGACAGAGAACCAGACAGAAAGAAGATGGTGCCCTGAGCCGAAGGAGTACCAGGAGGCCCAAGGATCAAGCAAAATCCCAAAACCCCCAGAACAACAGGAGCTCCAGCATGGGCATCCCAGGTGCAGGAGGGTCCCTCCTGAGGAAAAGCAGGACAGCAACAGGAGACACACTGCTTTATGAGATGGAAGGCAGAAGAGATGACGCGATGCCTCAAGATGGCATCATGGCTTTCCTGAAGGGTGGCTTCCTGAAGAGAGACCCACGACAAGGCTCTGGCCAGGATGAACTGGTAGAGGACGGCGTTCCTGGTGAAAGAAGCATTTCCCGACTTTCCCTGCCTTCCAGAAGTTATGGTACGGCTTCAAGTGGGATGACCAACGGCCTCAGGACACTATTGGGAGATCAACTGGTCAATGGCAGAGCAATTGATATCAAACGTTCACAAAGCTCCTCCAGCATCCCTCGCAGGACCGGAGAGAACCTGCAGAGGGCAGTGTCTCTGCAGCGAAACGGAATGCCTGGGCTCCCGAGGAACTCCACTGGAGAGAAGAACCCACACGGAACTCTGCAGAGAACACAAAACCGATACAGCAGCAGCTCTACGCTGGGCAGGAGGAGAGCCGTGCCTGAGTCCAGCTTCTAGCACAGGAACCAAATACAGGGACACCGAACAGAATCAGAGGTTTTGCAGGAGGTTGCTAGTTCAGATCCCAGCGACACCTTGTTCATGGTCTTGTTTCTTTCTCCCACTGTTATTGACTGCAGCGCTAGACACTTTCTAGCATTGCATCTCCTTTAAGATTACTCCTTTAAGAGACTGAGCATTGAGCTGAAGGTACGTGACTCAGACTACAACTCTGATTGGTGGGCGAAGGACAGGGCTTTCTGCACCAGGATTTGGAACCAGCGCTATAGCTAATGTGAGCAACTTTTGGAAAAATCTAATTCTGAAAACCTCAACAGAGCTCACACAACATCACTACCCAAAAAACAAATATCTAAAAACTTCCAAAGAACCGGCAGCTTTCCAGAAGAGCGGAGGCACAGCTGTGCTTTCCTCAGTTTTGGCCCATTTACCAGAAACCCAAAGGTGTTCAGAATTTAGGTGTATTTTTTTTTTGTTTCACACCCAGAGGGCATAAATAATAGAGTATGCTTTCAATTTATGTAAATCAAAGCGGTTAAAAATGGAGACGGGAGAATTTTTATAGAGCTGTGAATACAAAGTGTTGCTATTGCAGGTAGCAGGAATCACAGTGCTGTAGTACACACCTGCAGTAGTGCTGAACAACTGACAACAGAGTTATAACAATAGAGGGAACATCTCTCTGTTTATTGGTGCAGTTCTTATCAAGTGCCTCTCAGTAACTGAGATGGAGCTGTGCTGGGTAGCAATGGACTACATGTAATCTGGATTATGACAATCAAGTGCTTGTAATCAGAGTAGAATACTTTTAAAAATAGATGTCATCAGATTACTGTTACTTTTTGTAAGAATTACACTGCAAAATACTTAAAATAAGAAATCATCTTAAATATACTCTAAATATCTAATATTTCTCATTTTGAGGTGATTATATGAATATTCTAAGACTTATTCCTAGATGTTTTTACTTGTTTAAGGTAATTTTATCAAGTACAATTATCTGAATATACTGGCAGATAATTTTGCTAAATTATCTGCCACTATAGTGAGATTATTATACTTAATAAATTTACTTAAGTTGAATGAGTTAAATAATCTGAGTCTACAGCAATCTTAAAATGAGGAATATTAGATATATCACCAAATTGAGAACATCTTTACTTGCCAATGAACCGTTTTTTGTAGTGTATTAACTATTTAATTTGATAATCTCAATAATCATTTGTTAATTCTTAATATACTCAGTGTTGCCATATAAACTACATAGTAACAATGTTACTGTGACTTTAAATGATGCAAAGTTGGGACAGACAAGCTAGAAACTTCAACATTAGACTACTGGATTTATATTAAAGGAGCAGCAGGAGAAAAATAGAGGATCATTAGTAGTGATTACTGAAGAAATCAGTTCTTTAAATAATCTAAAAATTGCATCACCATTAAAATTGCATCACACTTGAGTGTGTGAGATGTACTCAGAGTGATTCAGAGTGGTTTGGTGTGAAATGGTTCAAATTTCTTTACAGTGGTGGTGATAGGAACCAGGGGTCACCATGACTACAACACTTTATTTACTATCCAGAACCATCAGTGAACCTACACGTGTCTTCTGAGTTTTATATGGAGTGTTGATGATGAGAATAGCGATAAATCTGAAATAATACGTTTTCTTTGGGGACTATTTTGCCTCACAGCACCCTGCATGTATCCCTCCATCATTAATGGAGTTTAAGGCTGAAATCTTCTCAAAGCTATCATATCTCAGACATCAGGCAGTGAATTCATAACCATTTCATGTAGTAACTTTCTGTGAGGGAGCTTTTAGAGGTGGATGTCTGGTTCCTATCACCGCCACTGTGATTAATTCTGACTCTGTTTCTCTAGAACAGAACATTTCACACCAAACCACTCTGAACAACTCTGTTTACATCTTAGCTGCTTAATTACGCAGATCTTTTTGCCAGATCTACTCAACACAGATACACACACAGCTTTTTTCTTCTGGGTCACGGGGGGAGCTGGAGCCTATCCCAGTAGTCATTGGGTGGAAGGCAGGATACACCCTGGACAGGTCACCAGCCATCGCAGGGTGATCTACCCAACGCTGTGTATTATTCATACATTAGTGATATTCACAGCTTTAGTTCTGAAATGTTTATATGGCACAAATAAGTGAATTACTTTGTACTTTAGATCTTGAGATGTGAGTGGTGTATGAAGAGTTTGCACTGTCTATTAGCTGCTAGATCCTCACAGCATTTCAGTTTGGGTTCTCTTGAACTTCCTTGCACTGATCGAGCAGAAAAACAGGGGTGTTAGGATCAGATGGTGAAGTCAAAGCTTTATGAACTCTAGATATGCAGAATCTGAGCTGTTTTGGCCTGAAACTCCTGTTTAAAGCTGTGTGAGAAGAAGTGCTCACAATTTTGAGAAGCAATAAACACTGAACCCTCTCTGATACGTGCTAGATGATAAGCCATGTAATCAATACTCTAACCAATCACTTACTTTAGCTATGAATGCAATAATGATTTAGAAGGAGACTCCAAGATGTGAAGATTACCAGACGATCTGTAGTTCAACGATGTCACTTTTTTCCTTTAAATGTCCGAGTGGCCTTATTATTGTTCCGATTAGCTGACTCCAGTAATGCTAACGGTGCTAACAGCCAATTAAAGTGAACACTAATTAGCATTATGCAAATCACGTCAAGCTAGCTGGCTTCCGTTCAGTGTTAGCCAGATTAGCGTGTTTGGATCAGCTATTCCTCATGCTTTACCGTTTGATTCCTTGTTTATTGGATTAGTATTTCAACCACTCCACATACACTCTGAAAAAAGATGGTTCTTCAAGGGCTCGTTAGTAAAGAAAATGGTTCTATACAGAACCATGAACACTCAAAGAACCATTTGCATGCTTCAATGGTTCTCCGCATGGTAAGATGGTTCTGTTTGGTAGAGACTGTTATTTTTGAAAAGGGGTCTATATATTGGTCTATATAGCACAAGAAAGGGTTCTCCTATTGTTCCGACATCAAGCTGGTAACAGTAGAAGAACTCTTTTAAAAAAGGGTCTGTATAGAATTATATGCAACACATTCTCCATCGATCTGAAGAACCCTTTGTAGAACCATTTTCTTTACTAACGAGCTCTTGAAGATCCATCTTGTTTAAGTGTGTAAAGCAGACACTTTATTCTCCATCTGTTTTGATGCTTCAGGTTCATTTTATTTATTGTTGTTGTCATTTTTCCTGATCATCTTGATAAATGTAAATTGATCATTTTAAACGGACTTGCTCTCACCAAAAATGTTTTTTTGCTCTGTATGGATGCTGTTAGTTCCAAGACTAGAGCCTGACCGATGTGGAGATTTTGTGGTCAATATCGATTCCAGTTTTTGGAGGTCAAACATTCTACTAAGCGATAAAATGTTATAATTTTATATTTTAGGTTTTATATATGATGGCATGACCAATGGCATGGCATGTTCTTGAAGGGTTCTTTAGTAAAGACGGTTGTTCTATATCGCTGCTGTCGGAACAAAACCTCGTATCATCGCTTTTGTCATTTTGCAGTTTTTGACCAAATTTGAAGTTACATGTTGTTCTTTACACTGAGTGTAAATTTCACAATGAATGGGCCAAAAGAAACAACCCAAAATCATACAGAAAGAATTCTGGTTCCATTGACTTGCATTAAGAGTGAAGTAGGTTTTTTGCTTCTCCTGTAAAGTTATTATTTTGGAGATATGAGGTTTTGTTCCGACAGCAGCGATATGAAACCATGAACATTCGTAGAAGGTCAAATGGTTCTTGATTGATGGAGAATGTGCTGTTGATGGTTTTACCGGTTCATCCTAAAGTTATCCGTATTGGGGTGTCCAGTGGTAGGACTAATATAATTTGACCTTAAGTGAGATCTAATTACCATAATCAATTATATCGGCTAACCAGCTTATCGGTCCGGCTCTAATTTTCATACAAACTGAGAAGCCACTCTGGGCAGAGATGAAGGCGATGTTTTTCCTGTAATGTGAAAAGTAAAGTGGTTAATATGTCTGTGATTGACACCGACACTGATGATCACTTTAGAAACGATGCTGTTATGAAGGATTTGCTGTGTGTTGCATGTAGATCACAGATTTAATGAAGTCCATTAGATGTAACCCCACATCCGATATCATATTTATAGTTAAACACATGAAGCACAGATACATTTTCTTTATAAAAACAGTCCTAAAGCTGCCAGGATGAGTTTTATTCAGAGCAGTATTTGTAGATCTATCAGGAAACAAGTGTCTGGGGAACTAAAGGGCATTTTCTTTTTAATATGTTTTTGCTTTTGTGCAATCTACATAAAATCACAAGTATCTTTATCAATGTTTACCAAAAGAAGCACTTCTATTTAAGAGTACATATGAAGGAAGTATTTTCCATTTGTTTTCTTGGATTTGGTTCTTTTATATACAACTTTTATATGCATTTTTTAATGTTTGTAAATAAACAAAAAAATGAATCATAGAAAAGTTAATATTGTATTCATGATCTATATACTGAGGCCATGTGGGCGATATGGAAAAAATAGGATATAATGATACTTAAAGAAATTGTCACAATACACAGTATGCCACAGTATTTATTCTTTCAGACATCTGACCAGAGAAAAAAGAGCCAATAGTGCTACGTTTGAAAAAATGCTACCAAAAACTGAATTTTTATTCAGTATTTCAGTTCCACTGAGAAACAAACTGAAATCTTTTAGGGTGGAAAAACAAAAATGAAGAACTAAAATAATGTGGTTGCATAAATATGCACACCTTTAAATGAATACTGTGTTGAAGTTCCCTTTGACTTTATGACAGCATTCAGTCTTTGGGATAGGGGTCTATCAGCATGGCACCTCTTGACATAGCAACCTTTGCTCACTCTTCCTTGCAAAAGTGCTCCAAATCTGTCAGCTGGTGAGGGACATCTCTCCAGGTCTACCCATGCATTTTCAGTGGGATTCAGGTCTGGGCTCTGGCTGGGCCATTCCACAACTTTGATCT
Source organism: Pygocentrus nattereri (assembly GCF_015220715.1). Taxonomy (NCBI): domain Eukaryota; kingdom Metazoa; phylum Chordata; class Actinopteri; order Characiformes; family Serrasalmidae; genus Pygocentrus; species Pygocentrus nattereri. The sequence goes on from NC_051240.1 coordinate 3,944,454, forward strand.
TCTTCTGGCGATGCCAGAAGTCATTGTTTGAGTCATTGTTGTGCTGAAAGGTAAAATTCCTCTTCTTCTTCAACTTTTTAGCAGAGGCTGGAAGGTTTAGTGATAAAAATCGACTGATATTTGGAACTGTTCATAATTCCCTCACCTTGGCTAAAGCCCCAGTTCCAGCTGCAGAAAAACAGCCCCAAAGCATAATGCAGCCTCCACCATGCTTCACTGTGGTCATGGTGTTCTTTTGGTGATGTGCATTGTTGGCTTTCCTTTTGGAATTAAAAAGTTCAACCTTGGTCTCGTCGGACCATAACACGTTTTCCCTCATCCTTTGGCAGACTTGATGAAGGTTTTGGCAAAGCATAGCCAGGCTTGGATGTTTTTCTTGGTTGGAAAAGGCTTCCGTCTTGCCACCTGACCCCACAGCCTGATATATGAAGAATACAACCAGCACTTACCAGAAATTCCTGCAGCTCCTTTAGTGTTGCTGTAGGCCTCTTAACAGCCTCCCGGACCAATTTTCTTCTTGTCTTTAGATCAATATTTCAATGACGTCCAGTTCATGGTAATATCACTGTTGTGCCACTTCTGGATGACCGCCTTCATTGTGTTGCATGGTATATCTAATGCCTTGGAGATGTTTTTGTACCCATCTCCTTAACTGATGACAGCTGTGTACTGACTACTATATAACATGAGTTTAAATGTGATGGACTCATTTTGAACGCAACCACATCACTTATGCAACCAACTTATTTAAGGTTTGTTCATTTTATTTAATAGAATTAAAGAAATTTCTAATTAATTTCAGTTTGTTTTTCAGTGGAACTGTACAGATTACAGGTCACTTTGAAGGTGGACATAAATCTGAAGTGACTCATTTATTGCAGGAGCAGGATTAATAAAAGCATTTGAACTGCCACACCATGGTTCAGCATTCTGCCGATGATTATATATAATAGAAGTTTGCAAAGACCTACAGTGTCTGCTAAACATAATCTGTTTTAATTTAAGCCTCTATTAAAGAAACATTGTTACCCACAACAGACTCTGCATCTTTATCTTTAAGGTCTTGTTTTTAGTAAATTTGAATACACTACTATTTATGGACGTTTGGTGGCCATGAGCAACATCCTGCTCCCACATTACTTTGTATCAGGAAAATAAATGATAAATTCAAAGGTAAACATAATAAGACCTAATAATGAATCACCCTGCTGATAATGCCAGCTAAAATCCGCCAATCAGACCTAACCAAGAACTGTGTGGGCGTGGCTAATGAGCAGTTTGATTGACAGCTCTCTGTCCGACACGCCTAGCCCTGCTTTGCCCCTCTTACAGAACTAACTGGCTAACTGCACTGGCTAAAAAGCACAGATGAACAGACATGCAGATGGATGGATAACATGCAAATGAAGGAATGGATGAATCACTCATGTTGGTCTTGATAAACGAGTGAGCGGGCGACAGGCAGCTACAGCCAGGAGGGCTGGCTTGCTTGCTTTTGGTTATGCTGGATTAGCTTTAGCTTTAGCTGACTCTAAAACTGATCTGTGTGAGTGGGGCAAGCATTACCCATAATTCGTACCTCTCATTTTACATCACGTGTTACTGTGTGTTGTGCTGGTGCGAGTGGATCAGACACAGCAGTACTGCTGGAGTTTTAAAACACTGTCCGCTCTGCTAGACACTCCTACCTTGTGGGTCCACCTTGTAGGTGTAAAGTCAGAGACGACAGCTCAGCTGTTGCTGCACAGTTTGTGTTGATCACCCTCCAGTCCTTCATCAGTGCTGCCCACAGGACGCTGCCCACAGGACGCTGCCCACAGGACGCTGCCCACAGGACACTGTTAGCTGAATGTTTTTGGTTCTCAGTCCAGCAGCAACACTGAGGTGTTTAAAAACTCCAGCAGCACTGCTGTGTCTGATCCACTCACACCAGCACAACACACACTAACGCACCAGTGAAACTAGGCAGTGCAGACAGAAGGTAGATGTATCTAATAAAGTGCTCACTGAGCATGTTTCCTGCTTGTTTTCTGGCACTGAATGATGCATAACTTGTACATAAATGCCATCAGTGATGTTTACAGTTAATGACTGAACAAGCGACTTGTGACTATACGACGCCGCTTATCTGCTTACGGCAGAAACAGTCTTGTAGTTTGTGTTACTGTGGATAAAACATCAGTCTCTGGTTTATTAAACAGTCTTAAAGCTGTTTGTGCATTTTGATGCAGGTTTGCTGACAATGTAGAGCATTTTGCTCACTAATGGATTCATTTAGTTGCTTAAGACCCAATTAAACTCATAAATTACAAGCTGTGTTTTTCTAAAACCTGTAATGGCTGTGCATTATGTTTCTCCTGTAATGCTGTGATGAAACAGCTGCAGCGTTCATACGAGCGAGTGCTGCTGTTGTGTAACATGTTGTTATTCTGATTTGTTGCCTAGTAGGTAAAAGCTGCACAGTGCAGAATTAAAGGGGCGCATTTTCAGCTTCTGCTGACCATCACATACTGACTAACCCAAAGAAAAACAAAGAAGGCTTTAGTAAGAAAAATAAAGAAGGATGGACTGTAACACAAAAAATACACCAGGGTAGTGGGCAAATGTACCCCCCCCCCAGCCACTTTACCATAAACCTCTGTAGGTGTTTCTAATCAAGTGGTCAGTTAGATGACGTAGGTCGATGTTTCTAATAAAGTGGCCAGTTGGTGGAAGCACAAGGTGGGTGTTTCCAATAAAGTGGCCAGTGAGTGGAAGCGCAAGGTGGGTGTTTCTAATAAAGTGGCCAGTTGATGGAAGCGCAAGGTGGGTGTTTCTAATAAAGTGGCCAGTGAGTGGAAGCGCAAGGTGGGTGTTTCTAATAAAGTGGCCAGTGAGTGGAAGCGCAAGGTGGGTGTTTCCAATAAAGTGGCCAGTGAGTGGAAGTGCAAGGTGGGTGTTTCCAATAAAGTGGTCAGTTGGTGGAAGCACAAGGTGGGTGTTTCCAATAAAGTGGTCAGTTGGTGGAAGCACAGGGTAAGTGTTTCTAATAAATTGGCCTGTCAGTGGAAACAGAAGATAGGTGTTTCTAATAAATTGGCAAGTGCATGGAGGTCACCTTAAACCAAACTCTCCAAATGGAAACTGAGGGAACATGATTGAAAAAGCAGGAAAACGGAGGGTCACGTGATCGGGATCAAGATGGATGCCTGAAATTTCTCTCCGCTCCAGCTTCAGATTAATCCGTAATTTTCTCCGAGTAAACTCAATACTACCAGTCGGACGGCACTCTAGAGATGCCTAGACCGCCACGCCACAAAGAATTGCCTATTTTCTCATCGCCGGGTCCTGCCGTTTCAGCAAGAAACCTGTTCAGCAAGCGGCCTTGTGGCCTCGGTGGAGAGCTCCATTCCGTATTTACAGTACACCTGGTATAAACGGTGTGGTCCAAGCATAATTTTGAAATCCGTCCTTCTGGGGTGTTTATTACTCAGCCTGGAGTACGGACACTGTTTAGGCTGTCTTAGTTGTTACTGTGATCTACTTGTTAAACGAGGACTTGGACTAAGTTCAGAATGCCCTGTGACTTCTTTTGGGGGAGCTTTTTCCTGTCGTTTGGGGCCAGATAGGGGAGGGTAAGCGCCGCTGTTCAAATCTTTGTGGTTCTTTTTGGTTAAATAACTGGAGTCTAGGTTTATTCTTTTTTATAATTGCTCACATTTGGACTATTTCTCCCATATTCAGCACCTGTTATCCAAGCATTTTCCAGCTTTGTGGCTCTTATGTCTGGTTCTCTTAAACTTACCACTTGGAACGTCCAAGGTTTGGGCCATGTCATTAAAAGGAAGAAGATTTTAACATTTTTGAAAAAACAAAAAACCGACATAGCGCTACTCCAGGAAACTAGGCTCTCTGACGGAGAACATCTGAAACTTAAAAGGGACTGGGTAGGCCAAGTTTACTTCTCCTCTCATTCACAGAATAAGAAGCCATCCTTATAAATAAGAACCTTCCTTTCATTTTGGCCCATGAAGAAAAGGACTCAGATGGGAGATTTATTTTGATTAGTGGCTTAATTTTTGAACAACATAACTATTCTCAATATTTATGCCCCAAATAATGATTCACCTCAGTTTATGTCACAAATGATTTTGATGTTTAATCTACATTGGAGTGGCCTGGGCTTCTTAGCCGGTGATTTCAATTGTATATGGAATGCCTCTCTGGATAAATCCTCCCCTGCAAGTTTGTCTAATCCGAGATCGTCTGCCGTCTTAAAAATGTATGCGCTAATACCGGATTGATAGATATATGGCGACATTTTAATCCTAAAGTGAGAGACTACATGTTTTATTCACATCCCCATAATTCGTATTCTAGACTGGACTATTCCTTTATTCCTAAAACTTTTTACATTCTGTCCAGACCTGTCGTATACACCCTATTGTCTTATCAGGCCACGCTCCTGTACATCTATATATTAATCCGTTATGTAAAATTCCCAGAACTCCCATGTGGAGACTCAACACCTCATTTTTAAATAGTGACTCTTTTTGCAACTTTGTCCGATGTAACTTATCACAATCATGGCTCGATAATAAAAGCTCTCCAGTGTCCTCTGCTATGATCTGGGATGCAGCCAAAGCCACCTTACGTGGTTATCTTATTTCTTATAGCTCTTATCAGAAAAAGGCTATGGAGGAAAACAGAAGGAACCGTGAAAAAGAAATCAGGCTGGAACAAATACACAAACAATCACCTACATCAGTAAACTTAAAGGCATTAGTGGCAGTTAAGACTGAACTTAATATGGATCACACTCATCAGGTCCAGAAACTGTTACTTTACACTAAACAGAAATATTATGAATCTGGGAATAAGTCCAGCCGTCTGCTCACCTACCAAATGAAAAATCTAAAAAATGATAAGAACACAGAATGGGGATATTACAAGTAACCCAAAGATTATCAGTAGCGCTTTACGGGATTTTTATAAATCTCCATACAGTTCAGATAAGGCGGACATTGATGATATCACTTCATATTTGAGCAATATCTCTTTGCCTACCATTACGGAGGAGGATCGCTCCAGCTTAGATGCTGCATTCACGCCAGAAGAGGTCTTGGCTGCAATCCAATCTATGCCAAATGGGAAGTGTCCAGGCCCAGATGGGTTTCCATTGGAATTTTTAAAGAAATTCTGTTTCACTCTGTAATCCAAGAAGTCACCGGTAAACAGTTTTTACCGACTCCTTCTTTGTTTCTTTATTCATGCTCCAGATATTTCTTTTGACACGTATATTAAATTCTCTGCTGATAATTCTTTTATTTTTGGCGAAAAAATGTATTTTGCTGAGGTGGTCCACCCCCCAGGTCCCTACAGTTGACATGTGGATAACACAGATTTCTGTTCTTATTCCTCTTGAGAAGCTGACTCATGACCTCAACTACAATTCCGACAAGTTCCGGAGGAGTTGGGAACCGCTGCTTTCCTTCTTACAGAAACCATAATTCATCACTTATCCCTGGAACAGGAGGACTGGCTGCCCGCTTATCTGATCTATTTCATATATGTTACTCATTTACCCGTCTCCTGCACGCTTGTTGATCATTTAATTATTCCCATGTGCGCATGTATACATGTTTATGTGTGTATATGCAGAGATGTTTATTGCAGCGCTCACTGTTTGTTTGTTTTGGGTGGGATTTTATTTATTTACTTATTATTACTGTTTATTTCTTTTTGTGTGTTTTCATAATTTTGAAAAGAAAAGGCAGGAAAACTGGTCAAAACGAGGAGAAATGGACTAATCTTCATATACGCCGTGGCATCATCTTACAGACACTTCGGTTAAACAGGCCAGCACATTCAGCCATGATGCGTTTGCTGTCCTCATCCATTTTAATCAGAAAAGCTTTTCCATTCTGTTCCACAGCCTAGAGTGTTCTTTTTAACGCACGCCATCAGTGAAAAGTGGATGTAAATCGCCAGAGAGATGTTCGCTTCTCACTAACACTTAGCATTACAACCAGTTTAGGCAGACGAATCTTGGCAGTCTCTGACATTAAAACTGGCCTCTTTACTGCAGCCGGAATACGTTTTTCTCTTTAGGTATTCCGTTGCAGCCTCATATGACGAAGTGGTTCACATTTGACATTTGCTTTCAAATGTTAGGTCCTCCACCACTATAATGGTTCACACAGTACAAAATCCTATAACAGCTGTATAAGGATGGTGGGGTCAAGTGTGTCTGGACCTCATGTTAATATTTAAAAGAACAGAAATCTTTCAGTTGGAGACGGAGCAGATGTGCTCCACACAGCAGCGACTCTGAAGAGCCTTTATTCAACACTAACCTTGAGTTAACCATCACATTTCGAGGGCACTATTGAAGTGAACTTACATAAACTTCATTGCGGTGTTGTCAGACTGTCTGCTGCCAGACTGGAGTGTGAGATTCGATGTGTCTGATCCACATTAATAATAATGATGATAGAGCACTGTTCATGCCGGTGGCAGCTCAGAGTGCTTACAGACGTGTGATAAAGCTTAACAGTGATAAATGAAAGTATGAATAGGAATTTAAAATGATGTAAGACAACAGATTAGTTTAAAAAATAAACACCAAAGAGACGTAGAGTTTTACTGAAGCGCTGAGGTAAAGAGCTCCGTTTTCAGATGTTTATTAAAGGTGAGCTCTGAGCTTGACTGTCTTAAGTAAAAGTGTTGCCTTTGGTTTAGAGGCAGAATAACAGTGCTGGAGCAGGAGCAGACAGACATTCTGTGATGTAAGCGGTGCTTTCAGGTCTTTCAGAGCCTTGAAAACGATCATGAAATCTACTGGTAGCCAGTGCAGATCTTTCAGAACAGGAGTGACATGATCTTTCTGTTTTCTTTTAGGATGTGTGCTGCTGCATTTTGGATTGATTGATTATGGATGGATTATTTTCATACGAGCTCTGTAAGCAGAGCAATACAGTAATGAACTCTGCCAAATTTTATAGAAATATCTCCCATAATAATAAGCTACTTTAATGACTGATTTTATATGCAGACAAACCAGGCTCCTAGTCTAAGATCACACACAGGTTTGGTATATGAAGCTAAAGCGCTGAATATAAAGCAGCTGTCTCTGAGTTTTAGTACAGGATCAGTAATTAAGTTGTAGTTTTTTTTCCAACATCCACTGAGAAGTACACTGTATTGCCAAAAGTATTCGCTCATGTGCCTTCACACGCATATGAGATCCCATCCTTAATCCATAGGGTGTAATATGATGTCGGCCCACCCTTTGCAGCTATAACAGCTTCAACTCTTCTGGGAAGGCTTTCCACAAGGGTTAGGAGTGTGTTTATGGGAATTTTTGACCGTTCTTCCAGAAGCTCATTTGTGAGGTCAGACACTGATGTTGGACGAGAAGGCCTGGCTCACATTCTCCGCTCTAATTCATCCCAAAGGTGTTCTATCAGGTTGAGGTCAGGACTCTTTGCAGGCCAGTCAAGTTCTTCCACACCAAACTGGCTCATCCGTGTCTTTATGGACCTGCTTTGTGCACTGGTGTGCAGTCATGTTGGAACAGGAAGGGGCCGTCCCCAAACTGTTCCCACAAAGTTGGAAAAATTAAATTGTCCAAAATCTCTTGGTGCTGAAGCATTAAGAGTTCCTTTCACTGGAACTAAGGGGCCGAGCCCAACTCCTGAAAAACAACCCCACACCATGATCCCCCCTCCACCAAACTTTACACTTGGCACAATGCAGTCAGACAAGTACCGTCTCCTGGAAACCGCCAAACCCAGACTCCTCCATTGGATTTGTCACTCCAGAGAACATGTCTTAACTGCTCTAGAGTCCAGTGGCAGCACTTTACCCCACTGTATTCGATGATTTGCATTGCGCTTGGTGATGTAAAGCTTGGATGCAGCTGCTCGGCCATGGAAACCCATTCCATGAAGCTCTCTATGCTGTTCTTGAGCTCATCTGAAGACCACTCGAAGTTTGGAGGTCTGTAGTGATTGACTCTGCAGACAGTTGTTGACCTCTGTTCACTACATCATTTTACGTGGCCGACCACTTTGTGGCCGAGTTGCTGTCGTTCCCAATCACTTCCACTTTGTTATAATTCCACTGACAGTGACTGTCATATATTTAGTAGTGAGGAAATTTCACGACTGGACTTCTTGCACTTGTGGCGTCCGATCACAGTAACACACTGGAATTCACTGAGCTCCTGAGAGCGACCCATTCTTTCATAAATGTTTGTAGAAGCAGTCTGCAGGCCTAGGTGCTTGGTTTTATACACCTGTGGCCATGGTAGTGAGTGGACCACCTGAATTCAATGATTTGGAGGGGCTAAATACTTTTATAACTGAATACTTTTGGAAATTTAATGTGTCTGACACACAGCTGGTCAGCCTGAATCTGGAGTATTAGAAAGAATCAAAAATGTATTATGTATTATGCATCATCAGTACAGCTATGAAAATTGATATTATGACATCATCTAGAGGTAACATTTACAGAGAGAAAAGCAAAGGCCCTAAAATTGAACCTTGTGGGACTCCTGTTAACTGTTAACTAGATTCTAAAACTGTGGCTGAGAGACCTACCCACAATTCAAGATAATAGATCCCCCTAAAACTTTACAGGGGAATTACAGCATTTTTCAAATGGTTTAGAGAATTCTCAGTGGTTAACATGTAAACAGAGTCATTCAGAGTGGTTTGGTGTGAAATGTTTTTTTACAGTATTATTAAAGATCCTTCTTGTAATGGGACAGATTAAATTACACATGAAAGAAAAAGAGAATAAATCATAAACAGATACAGCTTTCTCTCTTTTATTACTGCCTCAAATATGAAACTCTGTTATGAAGTGCAGAATATGTTTCCAGCCAATCAGCACCAGCACAACACACACACTCACACACAGAGTAAATAAACAAAACACAGGCTTAAAAACACATTATGTGTTTAAAAAACAATATCATAACTTCAAACACAAAGCCAGTGCTGAATGATGGATGCATATTAGTTCATTACGTTACCAATATTATTAGTATTATCAGTACTGATGTATTTCTTTTAATATACACTTACAGACAATTTAAGGTCTCTGGTAGAGAGACACAGCTCCGTTCTGAAGGACAGATATTGTGCAGGATCAGCTCGGTTTTAGCTCTGATTTTGTCATTTTCATTTTTTCTTTTTTTTCTTTTTGTCTTCGCTCTCTCTCTCACTCTCTCTCTCTCTCTCTCTCTCTCTCTCGCTCTTTCCTCACTGATGGTCATGGTGTTGTTTGGTTCACCGAGTCAGCTCAGTCATAATAACAGGAACCCCACCCTCCCCCCCAGACAAACCTAATTACTCTCTGTTCTCTCTATTCACTCATTCTTTCTCTTATTTGTCCATAATTCCAAAAAGGTCTCCATAGCAAAGAACATATGAGAAGATGAAACGCTGCCGCAGAAACCTGAGCACCCTCTACTCTCTCTGTCTCTAATGCTTATATAAGAGGACTGTATACAGGGTGTCTGAGGATCCATAAAAGACTTAATATGTTTGAAATTACAACCCCATTTCCAAAGAACTTGGGACGCTGTGAAAAATGTAAATAAAAACAAAATCCAATGATGTGCAAATCATTTAAACTGAATATTTATTTAATCATATTTAATTGAAAATAGTACAAAGACAACATATCAAATGTTGAAAATGAGAACTGTTGTTTTTTGAAAAAATATATGCCCATTTTGAATTTGATGCCAACAACACGTTCCAAAAAAGTTGGAAAGGGGGCATGTTCACCACTGTTTACCACTACCTCTTCTTTTAACAACACTCTGAGCATTTGGGAACTGAGGAGACCCAGACTCTTTCAATACAGAGCCATGCTGCTGTGGTACACGCGGAAGGTGGTTTGGCATTGTCTTGCTGAAATAAGCAAGGCCTTCCCTGAAAAGGACGTCCGGATGGCAGCATATGTTACCAAAACGTGTACATTGTTCAGCATTAATGGTGCCTTCACAGGTGTGCACTAATGCATCCCTATACCATCATGAAACTGTGCACTGATAAAAATGTGAATGGTCTTTAGCCCGGAGGACACAGTGTCCATAATTTCCAAAAGGAATTTCAAATGTTGATTCAACGGACCACAGGACACTTTTCCACTTCATCTCAGTCCATTTTAAATGAGCTCAGGCCCAGAAAAGGTGGCAGCATTTCAGGATATGTGCTTTCTTCTTTATGTTTTAGAGTTTTAATTAGCATTTGTTGATGCAGCATCAAACTGTGCTCTCAGACAATGGTTTTCAGAAGTGTTTCTGAGCCAAGAACACCAAAACAGAAGCTGACTGTGGGCGAAGCAGATAAACAATGAGCTTCACTGAATCTGCAGTAGAGTATCTATTTTTCTCTTACAGACAGCAAAATGTCACAGTAAGGTTATTTTCAGGGAACCCCCAGAATTTAGATTTAGACATTCAGGGTGGCCGAAAGTTTAATTAGGGGACCACAGAGGAGCCCCTGTATTTCGTACCTTCATCATGTCCATGTACTGTCTGAACAGGGCTGCACTTCACAGAGGCTGTGAATTTCAAACACATTTGAGTTGCAGTTTGTAAACACTATTGCACGTTGAAGTTGTAATCAAACGTAATAAAGCTGTATTTCACTCTCACTTTTCTATCAAATGCAAAGTCACAGAACAAAGCCCTGAAAGACAGGCAAGAAAGATGTTCTGTCCAGCCAGCACAGCAGCTTTTATCTGTTAAACTTTACTTTTATTTGCTGACCTCAAACTTGGAGAGGAGAGAACACAAGTTCATATGATGGCTGTTCAGTTTTTCATGACCAAGTGGATAGTTCCCCTTAATCTTCTCATCAAAGTCATAGGTAATAAGCAGCGTTACAATTAGGGGTAAACATGCATAGTGAACGTTTAAGGTCAATCAGCTCTGCCTGTGTTAATGTCTTAAGGGCTAGACTAATATTACTTGCGCAGAACTAACATTAAACTATAATGCGACTTGCATTACCAGCATAAAGTTATTTTATCTTTGTTACAGCCAATGTTGCCTCAAGATAGTTCTTCCAGGGTTCTTTAGTAAATGGTATGGTTCTATTCAGAGTCATGAGCTCTATATAGACCCATTTCATGCTTAAATCATTCTTTCATAGCGGAGTGGTTTGTCAGATTGGTGGAGAATGTGGTGTATGTGGTTAAAAAGCTTCTATATAGCAGCTATTGTTATGAAACTTGTAACAATAGAAGAACCTATTTCGGTGTTATATGGAACACATTCTGCAGAATCATTTGACTATGCAGCAAAGCATTTTAGCGTAGGGCACTAAACCTTCTAGAAGCAACAAAATCTTTATCCTTTACCTTATACGAACAGTATAACCAAACATTTTCTTAAAAAAGGTGGTTCTTTAGGAAAGACAGTATTTCTATTTAGAGCCATGAACACTCAAAGTACCATTTGCCTGCTCTCTGCATGGTGAAATATTTCACCAAAAAGGGTTGTGCTATAGTCAAGATTTTAACAGTGGTGCTTTTAACAGTGGTGCTATACAGAACCATTTTTGAAAAGGTTCTGCATAGAACCAAAGAATCATTTCATCATGCACAGAACAATTTAACCATTCATATGCTTCTACATAGACCTCAAGGTTCTGAATAAAATCACCCCCTTTACTAAGAAACACTAGAAGAACCATCATTTTAAATAACGTACATTTAGTCCTGTAGTATTAAATTCATTTGGAACACCTGCACTGAGGCAGTGATGCACTGGAATTTCCAAAATAATTACAGCAGTTCCACATGAAGGAATTATGTGACATCAGTACAGTAACTGTCTTCATGTCTGGCAGTGACTGTGTTGCTGTGACGTGTTTTATTCATGTGAGATGATGAGCACAGCTGAGTAAAGTGAATCCAGTGCAGCTCTGTTTTCAGTGTACAGAGAGACTGAGAGACTGCAGTGCTCACAGTGTCTCCCCACAGCGTGTCCTCATTCTCCACACCATTACTGCCCACCTGACTGGGAGAGATCCACAGAAATGCCCCCAGCACTTTGCCCAGAAGGTTTCTGCTGAGGAACCTCCATGACTGAGGAGTGGAATGATAATATTATGGGATTCTGCAGCTGCTCCACTGAGCCGAGACTGTACAGGTCATTTGCATGGAGAGGGGTTAAATTCAGCGAACGGAAGCCTGAGAGTACTCGATTCCATGGTTCTTCTCCCCAGTGGTCCAGAAATCACTGATCTGTTTCAGAACAAAACTGCAAAAATGATGTTTTAGCATCTTAAATCATTTTAAATCTAATTAATGTGTCTATTGTTTCTCATTATTAGGTTGCTGTAAGATAGTTTAAGATTATTCCTGCCTGTTTCTAAAGGTTTGACCTCTTTTGACCCGTTTCATCTGAAATGATTTTGTCCCATTGAACATTGTGTTTAATTGTTTTTATAGTAATATTGGCATTATTTCCCAAAATGTGTTAAATTATCTAATTTCTCAAAAATAAGCAAAATATCTAAATAATTGTTTGAAATAAGAAGTTATCTGCATTCTTTCTTGTAGTAAGCAAAATATCTGCATTATCTTTTAAAAATATATCAAATTAAATGCCATCCATTCAGACTCCATGTCCCCACCCTCCTCCGGGACATGAGAAAAGCTCTCCCGGAGGTGGGAGTTGAAATCATTCCGAACAGGGGCCTCCGACAGTCGTTCCCAGCACACCCTCACTTCGCTTGGGCCAACCGGATCTGACCATCAGTCTTCCCTGCCATCTGATCCTTCTCACCACCAGATGGTGATCAGTTGACTGCTCAGCACCTTTCTTCACCGAAGTGTCCAAAACATATGGTCCCAAGTCAGATGAAACGACAACAAAGTCAATCATTGACCTTTGACCCGAGGAGCTCTGGTACCATGTACACTTATCAACATCTTTGTGTTCGAACTTGGTGTTCGTTATGGACAATCCATGCCTGACACAGAAGTCCAATAACAATTCACCATTCGGGTTTAGATCGGAAAGGCCATTCTTCCCAATCACGCCTCTCCAGGTCTCCCAGTCATTGCAAACGTGAGCGTTGAAGTCTCCCAGTAGGACTATGGAGTCTGTAGGCGGGACCCTTTCCAGAACCCCACCCACTCACTCCAGGAAGGCCGAATACTCTGACCTGATGTTTGGTGCAAAAGCACAGACAACAGTCAAAGTTTTCCTCTCTGCGATTTTAATTCGCATTGAGGCGACCCTCTCGTCCACCGGGATAACCTCCAACTGCCTGGTCACCAGCCGAGGACCTGTGAGTATCCCCACACCTGCCCGGCGCCTCTCACCCTGTGCAACCCTTCAGTAGGAGAGGGACCAACCCCTATCCAGGAGTTTGGTTCCAGAGCCGACACTGTGGGTGGAGAGGAGCCCAACTATATCTAGCTGGTACCTCTCAACCTCCTGCACAAGTTCCGCCCCCCCCCCCCCCAGTGAGGTTACATTCCATGTACCAAGAGCCAGTTTCTGCCACAGGGCCACCTAGGGCCTCCCTGCAATCTCCCACTGCCAATATGGCACTGCACCACTCCCCCCATGCTGGACCTTGCAGGTGGTAGGCCCACATGGCCTCCCCACGTTGCCTCTTCTGGCTGAGCCCGGCTGGGTTACGTGGGCTGCCCGGCCACCAGGCACTCGCCATGGAACACTACCCCCAGGCCTGGCTCCAAGGGTAGGTCCCGGTGACCCTTTCCCGGGCAGGATTTCTTGTGCTCAATATGCATGGAGAACTTTGGATCGTGTTAGTCTGGGTCTTCACTCCAGACCTGTTCGCCCTGGGAGACCCTACCAGGAGCATATTGCTCCCGATGACTTGTCTCTGAAGATCCCTAGACCACACCAGCCCTTCCGCCACGATCCAGGAAGGGATGTGTGTGTGTATATATATATATATATATATATATATATATATATATATATATATATATATATATATATATATATGTATGTATATATGTATGTATGTATGTATGTATGTATGTATATATATATATATATGTATGTATGTATATGTATTTTAGGGACATTTTGCTTTTTTTTTTAAAAATTCATTAAAATATATATATATATATATATGTAGACACACTTGAAATAAGTAAAATATCTGCATTATTCCTTAAAATACTTAAAATTATCTTTATTATTTCTTGAAGTAAGCAAAATCTACGTTATTTTTTTAAATAAGAAGTTATCTGCATTCTTTCTTGAAATAAAATTTTTTAGAAATCTATGAAATAATTACATAATTTCTTGGAAAAAGCAAAATGTCAATAATTCTTAAAATATGCAAAATTGCAGGCATTATTTCTTGAAGTAAAAGTTAGCTCCTGATTTCTTGAAAAGAAACAAATATGCACAATTTCTTAAAATAAGTAAAATTTCTGTATTATTCCTTAAAACATAATATTATCTGGATGATGATTTCTTGCAATGTGCAAAATCTTTTGTTGGACATTATCTGCATTATTTCTCGGAATAGAAGTTAGCTCCTGATTACTTGAAATGAAAGTACAATATAAAAGTAACCAACAGTATCTCACAGTTAACAACATGAACTCACTGAAGTAAAACTGTCTAAAAAAACAGATTCAGTGCTTATAATTTTTGAGTCAATCTCATCATGACACATATTACACATACTGGCTGCAGTTAAATTTTTCATTATATGCTGTTTGCACTGAGATGGTTGTGCGCTGAATTTGCATGATTTAAATGTCAGCCTGTCATACATGAATAATATATTACATCCACACAATCGCTGTCTTTCATTACACTTGCATTGATAATAATCGTGTTCATTAATCGACATGTTCTATATTTTATTCATGTGAAAGTGACTGGTTCGTTTAACTTGAAGCAGCTCTTGTTTTAGGTATGAATAATGTCTGTAAGGGTTTGATTATAATGATGAAGAACAGTGCAGCCGTGTCCCTCTGTAGGCAGGACAGCTGCGCTGATGCCGTATGTGCACGCACTTGCGTCTGAAGGCACATCTGCTCCTCCTCTGAGTCACTCCTGCAGAAAGGTATCCTGTACGTACAGCATGCTGTCACCTGGAGGCCATGGACACCTGGAACACAGCGCAGTACAAACTCTCTCGCAGAATCCCTTAAGTGTCACATTCGGCTGTGGCTGCAGTAACGCAATAAAAGGATTCCCTTTTGTTGCCATGACACCAGCTGTTGCCATGGCAAAGAAAAATATATGTTGCATTGTTGCATGTCCAGACATCCCAGCGAGCAGATCATAACACTCAGACCCGTGTACTCAGGTACAGTTGTGATGGTTTGCACTTTCCTGAGTACTTAGTACAGTAATTTACTTCTCCCTCATTTCCATTTTAGTATTTAACATTTAGCTCCTATTTCTCTTCTTGTGTGCCCAAACACGCGGCAAAAAGCTAAAATGAAAGAAATGAACACTGAATTTGACTAAATAGGAGAAATCTTAAAATAAGTTTTAATCTGCTAAAAATAGTTTTGAGGATTCATAGAGTGCTACACTGTTAGCAGGGATGGGGGAGTAGCTAAGTAGTGCGCTACTTTTGTAGTTAGCTAAAAAGAATTTGTAAGCTAGGAGCCGCAGCCGTTACAGTTTTATGAAATGTAGTTAGGAGCCGCAGCCGTTACGGTTTTATGAAATGTAGTTAGGAGCCACAGCCGTTACAGTTTTATGAGTTAAGCTGGGATGTAAAGGTGGAATGTTAAGCTGGGATGTAAAGGTGGAATGTAAAGGTGGAATGTTAAGCTGGGATGTAAAGGTGGAATGTAAAGGTGGAATGTTAAGCTGGGATGCAAATTGTGAAGTAAGAGTGTGGATGCTAGTTGCTCACAGAGCGCTCCTTCATTTTTTACTTTTAGATTAAACCAGATTAAACCGACAGTCTGTGATGATTTGTGGTTGTTCTTAGAGCACTGCTGGAGCTTTTGTTCCCACTTTTTAGATTCAGTCTATTTTTAATCGGTGTGCAATATACCCCCTGATGTTCAGGTGGTGCCATGTTGTCTGGCAACTCAAGAATTGGCTGGCTGCTAACTCACTCACCATAGCGGCGCTGATGCTAGCTTTAAGGGCAACAAAATGTCTGGTCTAACAGTTGTTGTTCTGTAAAGTCTCTGTTCTAGTTTGGTGATGTGATGCGCTCCTCCTCACATTAACTGAGATCTTCCTCATCTCGTCTTCTGTCTTCAGTGTGAGAAATGAGGAACAGTCACTCTTTACACCAAACTCTTGGGAAACTGCACGAGTTTTCAGATTTACGGATCTGCTGCAGCACATTCAGGCAGAGTTACAGTTTCTAGACTATGAAGGACCAACTGGGTGAACCAGTCTTCTACAGTACCACCCTAAGGCAGGGCAGTGCTGCATAATTAGTTTAAAACTATGAACACTGTATTTGAGTGTCTACTTTTCCTGAATGGACAGCATATGGGGTTCCCCATATGGGGTTGCCCTGCGATGGACTGGCAACGTGTCCAGGGTGTATCCTGCCTACTGCCCAATGACAGCTGGGAAAAGCTCCAGCACCCCTGCAAAACCCTGAAGGAGCAGCAGCTTAGTGTGTGTGTGTGTGTGTGTGTGTGTGTGTGTGTGTGTGGACCCTGTATTTCACACCTTGGTTTAAAAAGCTGATGTAGTGTAACAGCTCTGTTGTAATGAGAGTGTGTGGTGGACAGAGAAACAGAAAAAGGCCAGTGAGTCCTCTTTGTCCTCCTGTCTGCTCTGTATGAACGTATGATGAGCTACACTCTTCTCATATATGTGTGAATTCCATACTGTTCATTAAATAGGAAGCATGTATATAACCACGCCATGATCTGCTGAGAGAAAGTGCTCTTTATTGAACACATCAGCAGAAAGGCCACTACCACTACCCACACACTTTATATAGGCATAGAAAATAAATGCCCCTTTACATTAAGTTTATGTGTTGGTGTCACTTCAGTCATCATTCAGCTCTTCACAGAGTAACGCAGCAGTCAGCCGACATTCATCATAGTTCATTACAGTACAGTAGTTATCAGGGTCAGAATACAGGAAACTGGAACTGACCCCATTCCTTTTTCATAGATTAGCATATGATATGTAAATGAGGTTAACAGCCAAACTGGAAATTTCCCTGACTTTTTCATGAATTACATGACTGCTGATACTCCATTACTCCGCTTGCTAGCATGCGAAAAAAGCCTACTATTAGCTTTTTATTCTTGTTATGAAGAAAATATAATGATATATAATAATACAATATAATATAAACAACATAAAACTATAAAAAAGATAATACAATGGTTATCGCAACTTTTTCAACTTTTGTTTGGAGCGTGTCTCTGAAAAACCTCTGTTTATAGGGCCATGTAGCCCTTAAACTCCGCCCTACCCCTCTATCTCAACAGAAATCAGGACACCCTACCCCGGGACGTGAACGGGCAAACTGAACTGTAGGGCTTATTAGTGGCAGGGGTGAGGAGTGAAATAGGACTGAGCCCATGACTGACTGGATAAGATGTTTTTAAAGCTGCTACTTTTGATTGTTTTCTGTTTGTTTGCTTTAAAGGTACCCTATATGGCCAAAAGTATTGGGACAGCTACACATTACACTTACAGGAGCTTTTATGAATCCCATTCTAAATCCATAGGCATCAATATGGAGTTGATCCCCCTTTGCAACTATAACAGCTTCCACTCTTCTGGAAAGAAACTCCTCCACCAGATTTTACAGTTGGCACAATGCAGACAGGCAGGTGACGTTCTCCTAGCATTCGCCAAACCCAGACTTGCCCATCAGACTGACAGATAGAGAAGCATGATTCTTCACTCCACAGAATGCGTTTCCACGACTGAGTCCAGTGGTACGCACTTTACACCACTCCATCTGACGCTTGGCATTGTGGTTGGTGATTTAAGGCCTGCATGCAGCTACTCGACCATGAAAACCCATTCCGTGAACCTCTGGCATGCAGTTTTTGTGCTGATGTTAATGCCAAAGGAGGTTTGAACTCTGCAGTTATTGGCCCAATCCCATTTCTTATTTTCACCCCTACCCCTTGTTTTTGAGTGTAACCCCCCCCCCCCCCCCCTTGATTGTAACTGAGTTACAAGGGGTAGTGGTTGAAATCTTCCCCCTATGAAATGGGACGACCCTTCAAGAACCGGATACATCATCAGTTCTCATCAGCGACTTTTACATAAACAGACGAGACGAGGTTTTCCAGCCATTTCCAAAATGCCGCCTCCAGCTGTGGTGATCTCACTTATGTGTCACATGACAGGACAGGTGAATCATATTTAAAATAGCCTGGAAAAATAATCAGGACATGTTTTCCTGCTTTGTCCACGGACTATTAATTCGAATTCATTCACCCCTTCAGTTTTACGCATCAATCAATCAAACGAGTCACAGAATAAAAAAGAGCACAAACAAAAAACCACATCACTTCATTAACAGCTACTAGCACTGCTCTGTAGGCGACCCTGCCAGCCTGCAGTGACAGCAGAGGAGGGGAAATATCAGCTCCTCACTGTTTAAATACATTTAGGGCATCATACGCCTTCAAAGAGGGGGCAATTATTTATTATCGCCACCAAGGATTCTTCAGTGATATGAAGCTGAACTTAATCACCAGCTTCATGATCGAATTTTCCCGTTCCACCTTAAATGGTGAGGCAACCTCACGTCATGCGTGTTATGAAGGAAATGACCATCAAATGCCATTACAATGGTTCTTACAACACAGCGGCTTTTAAACAGAGAAATACTCACATTTCTGTGTCTCTTTGGTCGCTTGTGCAGTCATCATGCCGATGATTCGCATTGCATTCTGGGGATTTTCTCATAATACTCCGTTTATAGTGCCTCTGAAAAATCTCCGTTTGAAGGGCTGAATAGCCCCAACACTTCACCCTACCCCTCCATCTCAACAACAACTGGGACACCCTATCCCTAGACGTGAGCGCGTAAAACGGAGGGGTAGGGCTAAGTGTTAGGGGCAAGGGGTGAAATGGGACTGGGCCATTGAGTCAGCAGAGCGTTGGTGACTTTTATGCACTGTGCTCTTCAGCACTCAGCGACCCGCTCTGTAACTTTACATGGTCTGACACTTTGTGGCTGAGTTGCTGTTGTTCCTAAATGCTTCAACTTTTCAATAATACCACAGTTGATAATGGAATATCTAAGAGGGTAGGAATTTTGTTAGCTTGCTAACCTGTTTCAACAGTGGCCTCCTAACACTTCTTTCATAAATGTGTGTAAAAGCAGACTGCATGGATGGTGCTTGTGACTGTGGTCATTACTGTTTACTTTAACTGGTGGGTTTAGAACATACAACATCCTTTAAAAGTTGCTTAGGGGTTCTTTAGTACAGGCAATTATATGAACCATTTGAATGCATAAATCACAGATAAAACCACTGGACCATGCAAAAAAAAAAAAAAAAACCTTAATGTTAGGTAAATGTTTCTGCTTCCTACCTCCTTGTTTCCTAGGCAACAGCACCAAACAGACATTTCCAGACCTAGACATCTTTCTTTGAAAAGTTGCTTTTAGTGCCATATTATTAAATTCTATCAAGGTCATTAATAATTAACCGTTTCGTTTACTTTAATTTCGAAGTTTTGAATCCCAAAGTGATAAACTAAGCGTGATGCGAATAGAGTTTGCTGAAGAGGCGAAGCTGACAGATCTTCTGGACTGGTGGCAGCTGCTGGAGGAAAAAAATGAAAATGGTTTTAATCTCTCCAGCTTAAGCCCCAGTTAGAAACCACAAAAATAGCACCACAGCAGGCCCAGGGCTCCGAGGAACTCTGAGTGTGCTGACAGAGTGTGTGATAATTGAAAATGAAGTGAAAATTCTTCATTTCAGTGGTTGTATCTGTCACTATGTCTTAAACTCAGGATAAAACTCAGGCTGGCAGGTGTAGCGGTTCCCCACTGTGGCTTTAACTGCTCGCTTGGATCGCAGCTGTGCTGTAAAACTCACATCAGAAACTATGTGTGCATACTGACCAGAGATAAGCAGAAAGAAAACCCAACTTCATCATGATTTATATCAGTTAGAGAGCAGATAAAGCGTGGCTGCTCAGGGAGAGCTGATTAAGAGTCTAACAGGAGCAGCAGCTAATATAACACTTTCCACAGCGCATCCCTTGCAGTTTTACTGTTATTGTCTTCTTATAACCTGCTGAAAATAAAAACAGCAAGGTCTAAGCTGGTCTAAGATGGTCTATTCTAGTTTATGCTGGTCTGGTGCTGGTTTAGTTGGTCACCCCATGGTCATGCAGGTTGACCGGTATAGTCAAAAACGCAAGATATGGCTGTTGTCGGAAGAAAACCTTGTATCTCCATTTTTTATGCTTTTCAGTTTTTGACATCATTTGAAAATGCCGGGTGACTTTTACATTGTATGTAAACGTCATGATGAATGGACTAAAAGAAATTCCAAAATTGCTTGGAAAAAAACTTCCATTGACTTACATTAAAAGTAAAGAAGGTTTTTTCCTTCTCCTGTAAACGTATCATTTTGGAGATGACGGTTTCTTCTGGCAACAGCGATATGCAAGTTTTTGCTAGTCTATGCTGTTTTTTCTAGCAGTGCAGTACAGAAATAACTCATTACTAAAGCAAAAAGCTATGAGAAGCCTTGATTCGCATCATGTTATAATGGGTGAGTGGCGTTCTTGTAGGTGCAATCACTGTGCCTTAAATGTGTTTTATTAAACAGCAACAACATAAAATATTACATTTTCAATAAAATATACAAGTTGCAATGAATAATAATCACAATGAAGTGTCTTCATTTTAGACAACACTAGTGTTGCCAGGCAACAAGGAACTACGAACTGTAAAGTTTTTTATCGTAATATTATTATGATATATTTTATGAATAACATAATATGAAAAAGATCATAATACTGCAGTGTTTAATGTAGAAGTATCTCATGCTCATCAAATAAAAACCACAACCATAATCCTACTGCCCACTAACGTTAGCAAAACAAACTGATTACCTGCGTTGCATTAGCTTTTAGCTAACGGTGCCACATATTAGTTTTTCCCACACTGGGTTTAATACTACTTAAGGAAGATCTACCACCAAAAAAAACAGCAGGTAAGACTTCGATTTGCAATTTTACAACAGACTGAACAGCTGAATACTACTGAAGGAGTGGTTTAGCCTGTTAGCTCTCTGTTAGCCTCTTTAGCCTGCTATATTTCATGCTAGTCGTAATAAAAGAAGCTCTTAGCTTTTGATTTTAAACAGAACTGGTTCTTCCTGCAACTATCAGTTCACTTGGTGAGGCATGTGGGCAGAAAAAAACAGTCCATAGGTCTGCGATGAGTATTTTGCAGCTGTTTTAAGCTTGGCCCAGAGTTTAGCACCTGAATGATCTGTTTCATAATGACACCTTTATTTCTGCAGCACATTTCAGACATTTAAATTCAGTTCACAAAGCTTTACAGTACGTCTATAAATAAAAACAACACACAGTGTGAGTCTAATACAGCGAAGTTGTTCTTTCTCTCTCTGGGTGAGCAGGGTGGTCCTACATCTCCCCCGTCGTTTAGCGCAATGCAGCCACTACTGGCATCTTTTACACTACAAAAAAAAAAACGATATCTTGGTAAATGAAATCATATTAAATGGGAATTTCACTCATTTTCTAACATCTCTGCATGGTTCAGTGTGTAAGATGTGAAATGGTTCAGATTTCTTTAAAGTGGTGGTGATCGGAGCCTGGGGCAACA
The DNA here is from genome assembly GCF_015220715.1 of Pygocentrus nattereri. Taxonomy (NCBI): domain Eukaryota; kingdom Metazoa; phylum Chordata; class Actinopteri; order Characiformes; family Serrasalmidae; genus Pygocentrus; species Pygocentrus nattereri. Next base: position 3,966,245 of record NC_051240.1, read on the forward strand.
CAAATATAGTCACACATAATGTGACTGCAACACAAATATAGACATTTAATATACATTCCAAAACCACCAGTGAACCTACACGTGTTCTCTGTAAGTTTCCTGGAGTGGTGGTGATGGCGAAACAGTGGAAAATCTGAAATAATACGTTTCCTTTGGGGACTATTTTGCCTCACAGCGCCCTGCATGTTATGTATCCCTCCACCACGAATGGATTTTAAGGCGAAAACAATGCAATAACTTCCTGTGAGAGAGTTTTCAGAGGTGGACGTCTGGTTCCTATCACCACCACTGTGAACAAGTCTGGCTCGCTGATATTCTCTAGAACAGAGCGTTTCACACCAAACCACTCTGAATGACTCTGTTTACGTTTAAAGCGCAGAAATGTAGAAAATCAGTGGAATTCAAATGTAGTCAATATGTTTAATATTTAATATTTCCTATTATGTGACTTCTGTAAGAGTTTAGACTATTTAACCTGCTTTTTATTTTGTTTAAAGAAGTATTACTTTTTCTTTTCAGACTTCACTTCAGATGTAGTTCATTAAATCAAGAAAAATGAATGGAAATGAATGAAAACGTATGAAATGAATGAAAACTTACAACAAAAAATGTTTGCATTGTAGCTGACACAGCAGGACAGTTCACTTTGTGTTCTTCTCCAAGCATCATGGTTTTTACCCTACTCCAAAAAAAAGGATTGTTTACAGAATTTACAGTACATTGATGCTGAACAGTGTTAAAACTGTGGCTTATCTTTGCATAACTGTAACTCATTTGTGCTCTATGCATACATATAAGCTTAATGTCACAGTTCACATATTTACACTGTAAAGTGTGTGTGTATATATATACATGCTGCACATTCAACGTTAGATATATTCTACAAATATTGATGTTGATCTTTTCATAGACCTTTGTCCTTTTACCTATCCTGAGCACGCTGCTCTTTCTGCCTCTTCTAATACACATCATGAGTCTGAAGATGAAGAGGTCAAACTGAAGAGCAGTTTAAAGGAGGATGTGAGCTCAAGGTCTCTATACAAAGACGCTTTGTATATGCAATAGATCGCTGCTGTCAGAAGAAAACCTTGTGTCTCCATTTTTATCATTATTTTCAGTTTTTGACATCATTTGAACTTGCTTTACATTTTCTGTAAATTTTGTGAGGAATGGATGAGAAGAAATGGCCAAAAATGACTCGGAAAGACGTCTGGTTCCATTGACTTACAATGAAATTAAAGAAGATTTTTTCTTTCTCCTGTAAAGTTATCATTTTGGAGATATAAGGTTTTCTTCCGACAACAGCAAGATCATCCTCATTAAGCTTCTAGATCTTCCTCAATAATCTTATAGACATTCCTCAATAAGCTTAACCCCAGCCCAGATCTAACAGCCCTTATGATGTTAATTAGTGTTCAGCTACTGCATGTTCACACTATAGAGCTGGGAGGCCATCCGATTTGAACCACTGTCATAAGTGCTCCTAGATCAGACACGCATATGATATGCTGCCATGACGACCGAAATCAGAACAGGCAGATATGAATGTTTCCACACTTCCTTACACTTAGCCAGATCCCTGTGGTCATCGTCCAGAGTGGGCGGCTGGTCAGCAGTGGCTTTACAGGAATATTACACATGCTTATTGTCTTAACTTTCATTATTTACCTTACAATGTAGCTTATGAATAATGGAAGTCTGTTACCTAATATTTTTCAACTTGTTTAAACAGAATTCTGTGAAATGTCCTGAATAATTAAAAGGTTAAGATGTAAACAGAGCTGCTCAGAGTGGTCTGGTGTGAAACGTTCAGTACTAGAGAAACTTACAGAGGCAGAATTGTTCAGAGTGGTGGTGATAAGAACAAAACATCTACCTCTAAAAACTCCATCACAGAAAGTTATTGCATGAATACACTGCCTGATGCCTGAGACGTTTTATAATAATAATGTTTTGAGAGCATTTTGGCTTTCAAATCCATTCATGATGCAGGGATACACGCAGGGTGTTGTGAGACAAAATAAAGAAAACTGAGGGATTCTGTGTGGTTTGGTGTGAAATGGCTCAGATTTCTTTACAGTTGTGGTGATAGAAACCAGGGGTTGCGATCACTATAAAACAAATATAGACAGATTTTATTTTCTATCGAAAACCAAAAGTGAACCTGCGCGTATCTTCTGAGTTTTATATGGAATGTTGATGATGGTAAAATAGTGGAAATTGTCAAATGCTAAGTTTTCTTTGGCGACTTTTTTTTTTTGCCTCTCAACACCCGCCATGCACTCATCCACCATTAATGGCTTTTAAGAAGAAAATCTTCTCAAAACTATCACAAAACAGTGTCTCAAACATCAGGCAGTGTAATAATAACTGTCTCATGTAATAACTTGTCTAGGTCCCATCACCTCCACTCTGAACAATTCTGACTCTGTTTCTCTTGAAAGGCGCGTTTTACACCAAACCACTCTGAATAACTTACATGTTAATAATTTAATTATGCAGATATTTCGAAGCATCTGTGGAATTCCTCATGAAGACTTTTATAGCGTTTCCTCAGCTCACTGTCCAGAGTCATCTGAGTGTGAATGCCTCTGTCCATCTGGAGCGAGATGCAAGGTCATGCTGCCCTCTGTCGTGCTGGGGTTGACCCGGAAACGCTTGTGGACCGGCTGGACGGCTATGATGAGCTGCCTCTTGAAGTGGTCACTGAGCAGGATGTAAAGGAAGGGGCTAATGCAGCTGTTAGCGTAGCCCATGCTAATGGCTATGTTGTATGCATAGTAGAAAGCTGGGCTGGGCTGATGGATGCCCAGGTGAACTAACTGTAAGATGTAGTATGGAGCCCAGCACGTGAAGAAAGCCGAGCAGATGGCCACAGCCATACGGGTTACCTTCTTGGTGCGCACCTGAAGGCTCCGGGGTGGCAGCGGAGCTATGTTGGTGGACATGTGCTGGAGGATCTTGAAGAAAACCAAGCAGATGATGGCCAATGGCAGGGCGAACACCAGCAGAAACTGGTAGAGGGTGAACCAGTAGATGTCAGTGGAGGGGTTTGGGAGAAGAAGGGCGCAACCAACTCGTCCACCGGGAAGTGTCATGAGTCCAGCATACAGGATTAGAGGAGTTACTGAGATGACCGAGAGTAACCAGACTATTATAACAATCGCCACGGCCACCCGTGGCGTCCGTATGTGGTTAAAGCGAATTGGATGCACCGTGGCAACGTAGCGGTCCAGAGTCATTACCGTTAGGATGTAGGTACTGACCGTCTGGCTGTTGGAGTCCAGGGCAGTGATAACTGTGCACAGGATGCTTCCAAAACACCAGGAGCCCTCTCCCAGCAGCTGGTGGATGAGGAAGGGCATCCCCAGGAGGAATAGAAGGTCCACGATGGACAGGCTGAAGATGAAGATGTCTGGGACGGTCTGCTTGGCACTGCATTTGGTCCTCTTCACGATGGTGTAGATGACGAGGCAGTTGCCAACAATGCCCAAGAAGCAGATGATGCCAAAGATGCTGGGCAAAATGATGACGTCATACTGAGATGTGCTGTTATCTGCAGAAAAACACGAGTATTAGTCCAGCACAATATTGTTAGCGTGGAATCTTTTGGGATTATTTTGCCTATTGTAAATTAAAATGATTGACATTGTTGAGCTGAATGTGGTGATTAGCAGTAGTGGACAGTGTACTGGTTGAAATTCTTTCTCAGTTTTGAGTTTTGTTTTAGCCGTTGCGCTTGTACAGCAAAAATAAGCACAGATAAACAGTACAAACAGTGCAGACCCCACTAACGCTATCCCGTTTAGCTAAATTTCTAAATCAGGGATGTTTTAAATACTTTCCCAATTAAAATGAAAGGGCAGCAGACCCTCAGTCACCTCCTGCTGTCCAGTCTGTTTTACCTGAATTAGTCTGTTTTGTTCTCAATTCAGCGGACATAAAGGAACATTAGCCTAACATAAACACCAGAGTACTTCTGTTTCCCTTGTACTGGCTGAGGAGCTGCCTGACTCGCTCAGCTGCACCAGATGACACCATGACCTCAAAACAATCCGTAGAGCAGCTGGTACTGAAACATGAATGACTGCCATATTTTTCAAATTCCAGTAGTGTCTGATGGTCAAGGGGGGTGAGTGTATGGGAAACATGTATCAGACAAATGACTTGACAAATTCGATGAAGATGTAGCTGGTTTCTTGTTTCTTATTTCCCGTTCCACCTTAAATGGTACAACCAGTACATTCAGGTGCCTGTATATGTGTTAGAATGTAACTGTTGCTCAATTTAGGGTGGAATGAAAAAGCTGCCAAATAAGCCAACTAAATCATTTAGCAGCGTTTTTGCCTTGCTCGCAGGGCTAATGATAGAAGACAATGTTGGCAAGTTCTATAAGTTCTATATATGTACATATTATTCAGTTTTGTTTTTTAGTATTTTGTACAATAACAATTTCTCATATTAACTTTGGATTTGGATACAGAAAATCTAAACTATATTGTGATACATACACTATATTTCCAGAAGGATTCACTCACCCATCCAAATCACTGAATTCAAGTGTTTCAATCACTTCCATGGCCACAGGTGTATAAAGCCGAGCCCCTAGGCCTGCAGACTGCTTCTACAGACATTAGTGAAAGAATGGGTCGCTCTCAGGAGCTCGGTGAATTCCAGCGTGGTACCGTGATCGGACGCCACCTGTGCAACAAGTCCAGTCGTGAAATTTCCTCACTACTAAATATTCCACAGTCAACTGTCAGTGGGATTATAACAAAGTGGAAGTGATTGGGAACGACAGCAGCTCAGCCACGAAGTGGTCGGTCATGTAAAATGGCAGAGTGGGGTCAGCCCACTACACTACAGATCTCCAAACTTCATGTGGCCTTCAGATCAGCTCATGCGTAGAGAGCTTAATGGAATGGGTTTCCAAGGCTGAGCAGCTGCAGCCAAGCCTTACATCACCAAGCGCAATGCAAAGCGCCAAATGCAGTGGTGTAAAAGCCGCCACTGGACTCTAGAGCAGTGGAGACGTGCTCTGTGGAGTGACGAATTCTCCATCTGGCAATCCGATGGATGAGTCTGGGTTTGGTGGTTGCCAGGAGAATGATACTTGTCTGACTGCATTGTGCCAAGTGTAAAGTTTGGTGGAGGGGGGATTATGCTGTGGGGGTGTGTTACGTGCCAGTGTTGCACGTATGTTTTTTTTTCCTTTTTTTTCCTCCCCTGACCACATCAGGTGCAGCTGTGCGCATGATGGATTATGGTGGACCTTGGATGCTTGGTTGTGCTTCTTTCTCCTCTCCACCAATCGGAGAGGCTGATTTCTGCTGTGGGATGGGCCTTGGCGGATAAAAGAATTCACCTGTGGCCGGTTATGGGAAGAGACTCCTAGCAAAAGTCAGTCTTAGTTCAATTGTGAAGATGTAGCCAGTAACATGACTCTCTTGTGCTCCGTCTCTCTGTCTCTGTTTTTCTCCCCTTTCCAGCGCGTGGTGTGGACAGGCAAGTTGGGCGCGCCTATACATATGCATTCATTATAGGCTGGATTGTTTTAGACACATTAGGTAAGGGGCGATTGCCACCCGCTGTATTTTGGGACAGGATTAGATTTATGGTTATGTAGGTAAGATTTGTTTTCTTTTTGGTTTATGTCTTTGACACCGTCCATCGTCCACCTTTGTGCTTGGTTGGGCTTTATTAGTTAATATTTTTTCTATATTGAATGGTTTGTTATTTTTTTCTTTTCTTTTGATTTATATAGTTTGTTTTAGTTTATTTTTGTCTGTTCTTATAAGTGACGCTCCTGTATCATACATTTTTCAGTGGGAAGCAAAGTAAAAGTTCTGATGCAAACGTCACTACTGTGTACTGGTGCCCTTCCCTTCCATCTCTCATTACATGCCATGCCATGTTATTTTGTTATTTCCCCTCTCTTCCCCCTAGCTACATCTGAGGGGATCGTAACACTGTGTTTTTCAGGAGTTGGGCTCGGCCCCTTAGTTCCAGTGAAAGGAACTCTTAAAGCTTCAGCGCCAAGAGATTTTGGACAATTTCATGCTCCCAACTTTGTGGGAACAGTTTGGGGACGGCCCCTTCCTGTTCCAACAAGACTGCGCACCAGTGCACAAAGCAGGTCCATAAAGACACGGATGAGCCAGTTTAGTGTGGAAGAACTTGACTGGCCTGCACAGAGTCCTGACCTCAACCCGATAGAACACGTTTGGGATGAATTAGAGTGGAGACTGTGAGTCAGGCCTTCTCGTCCAACATCAGTGTCTGACCTCACAAATGTGCTTCTGGAAGAACGGCCAAAAATTCCCATAAACACTCCTAACCCTTGTGGAAAGCCTTCCCAGAAGAGTTGAAGCTGTTATAGCTGCAAAGAGTCGGCAGACATCATATCAAAGCCTATGGATTAAGAACGGGATGCCACTCAAGCTCATATGCGTGTGAAGGCAGACGAGCGAACACTTTCGGCAGTATAGTGTATTTGTGGCCATAACACCAGCGGCATAGCTGAGAGGTGGCCAGGGGGGTCAGTGCCATCCTGAAATGCAGCATAGCTGCCCTTCTGGCCACCCCAGGCGTGGAAAGTAAGACAGTAAGTAAGACAGTCTGATCTCATAAGTGAGCCATCTTTAATTGAGCTCTGTCATCAGGCTGGATACGCTGCAGTTCAACATGTGGTGGTGGTATGAGGGCAGACTGATTGAGGGAGGGGGGCAGAACTCTGAGAACTTGGGCTGGAGTTCTGGGCAGCTGCTGCCTGTAGCTAGAAGGCCAGACCCCCTCATAGCTGTAGTAGGACTGAGGGGCAGGAGGGAGATGGGGTGGTGGGTGGTGGCGGGGATTTCTAACACTTCCTCACAGGAACGGAAGGTGAGGACGTGAATTTAAAGGGTATTAGATTCGATGAGGAAGGGGTTACAGACATGCTCCTCCCCCAAACTTCAGTTATAACATAACTACATTTACTATTTAGTGAGTCCTGCTGTGATTAGGGTCGTGCTAATTCATTATTTTTTAAAGTTGAATGCATGTAACTGTGGACAGTGAAGCACTTTTCTGAGTCACTCTGGATAAGAGTGTCTGCTAGATGCTGTAAATGTGTTGTAGGTTAACTTATACGGTGCTGCTATGTCAGGGAGTGGGCTACGGTGAGGAGGGGTGGGTAGGGGTGACCACCCCTGTGAGCCTGTTGTTCTGTGTGTGTGTCCTTCTTGCTGTGTGTCATGCAGCAGAATCATGACTTCCCCTGGGTTTCCACTTCTGCTGACATCACGGTGCGCTACATAACACAGCTCTTTCACTTTAGGCACTAATTGTGTTGATGTAATATTTAATTCATGTGGAAATAACTGACAGATTCAATGATGCGCAGAAAAACAAGGTGTCACTTTTCATATCGCTTTAACACAGTAACGCTGTTCGGTGTTTTTTCCTAGTAGGATGCTGACAAAATGACATTGCTGGGTTTTCCAGGCCGCCTGATTCTACAGGTTCTAGCTAAACCCCTGCATAACCACCACTGTAAGTGACTAGCACTATCAAAGACAAGGCATGCAGTACCGGATGTGCACCGGATGAAACAATCCAAAAGTCCAATTTTAGGCCTGTCTTCAGTAAATCAGCCACTTTGAGCTGAGTATCAGTGTGAAAAGCACAAAAGCGGAGCTACACATTTAAAAAATGGCCTGTTGTCAAGTGAAAGGATCTGAAATCCAGATATATCTAATGGTTCCTATTCTGAGATAGTTGTGCACTTACTATGTGATGATGTAGCTCATTTCTTTATTTATTTACCTGTTTTAAATCATTTTTTTAATAAATCACCTCACTATACTGTCACTGTACTGCACTGGCACTTATGCTGGTTTTAAGCACATTTCTTAAAACAAGCAAAATGATCTACCAGTATAGTGAGATAACCTGAAAAAAATGTGTAGAAATAAGGTAAATGGTCTTAAATTAAGTTTACAACAGTCTCCACAGGAGATGTTAGATTCAAGATATTTAAGAGAACGTTTCCTGACAACATGCCATGTTTTTCAGTGTAGCGGCTCATTATTTTAGGGTTCAGTCAAAAGAAACCAAAGGAAATCACGCCGACCAAAACAGTCATGTGCTAATTTCCGGAATTGTCTTCGATGAAATGAAAAAATCTGACAAGCTTGAGATGAAAGTAGTGACATCAAGTAGTTTAAGGGTGATGGCTGGTACAGCTGGAGCTTTCACGTCATTGCATGTTAATGTGTGGCGCACAGAGCTGCATCCAGACCCCAGCGTCACTGTGTGGCAGTTAAAACCTTAAATCCTGAATCAGGACTTGCTGTCTCCGGGTTCAGATGAATACCCAGCAGTCACTTGCTGACCACACTAAACTGTCTTTTTTTGGGGGGGGGGCAAATACTTGGTCACATAAATTTGCTGATTTGTTGCCAAGTTGACGACTTTCCAGGAGAAGCATTTCTGGTTCTGCTCTGTTTCATTAACACAGTGTTTGTAATGCAGGTGACATGAGATTTCTTTAGCTACACCAGCACTCACCTTCCTCAGAAAAGACGGAGAAAGGCCATTTTCAGCCGGATCGTTAAACATACTCAACCAAATGGCTCTCAACTGAACCCGTCAGATTTTACAGATTTTACAGTGTGGGTCAAGTGTTCACTGTGACCATCAGTGGAAGATCACATTCATACACATTTTCAATGTGTTACAGTATAAAATATTATAGTATAATATAAAATAATATAATACAATATAATATAGTATAATACAGTATAATATAATATAATATAATATAATGCAATATAATATAATACAATATAATATAATATAATATAAAATAGTATAATATAATATGATCGTACACATAAAAGACCCCTCACATATTAGTAACTGAATATTTAAAAATAAAACTATTAACTTCATGAGTTAATAAATATAAATACATGGGAAATTACCATATTTACATTTGATAGTCTATTAATTCCAAGTAGTTCATGCTTTAGGCTAAAACTACATACTAAAGATGAGAACTTTTACATTGATTTGGCTTTAATGTGTGTGTATATATATGCAGGCACCTTTAACTATATAAACCCGTGTGATTTATAAAGGAGCCGCTCTGATCTGCTCGTCTGTTAGTGCAGAACCCACCTGTGAGATGTGGCGAGGAGTTAAAGACAAACGCGGACGAGTTTTCCAGCGACTCGCTGAAGAAATCCATGGAAAAGTGGAGGAAGAAAGAAATCAGCGCGTTTGGCTAAAATTTAAAAAGAGTGGAAAACAGACGGGGGACAGACCCCTGAGGGCATCTTCAGGGGGCGCTGAGTGACGCGTCTTACTGCCGTGACTGAAACTGCGTGGTGCGTGTGTTTCACGAGCCTGTGACTGAGAGACCAGCGGCGATCTGCAGCTGCACGGCGCAGCGCTCCGGCACAATACTGGCGCCCAGCGGCGGACGGAGGAACTGCGACACTGTTTACGGTTCACTCACACAAACACGGGCGAACAACAAAACGAAACACTTCGAAGAGAAACGGCCTTGCTCTACTGCACACATTCAAATACAGGCGTCACTGATCATCATAAGTTCAACTTTTTGGGAATCCGTAATCATTTCACGTAATCACTCTGACTGCTGCTGTGTTTCCACTACTCGCCGCTAGATGGCGCCACGCTCTCGCTGCTCTGGGTGGGTCATTTTAAAGCGATCTCCCTTTAAATTTCTCTTATTAATGAATAAAAGCGCCGAAACACGAACACCGGCGTCTTTACCTACACACGTAGTTAGTTGGCGAGTATATTTGTACATTTATAATGAAATACAACAAATGTTCTTCTTCATTAAAAAGATGGTTCTTCAACGGCCCTTTAATAAAGGCAATAGAACCACGCGTTCTACGTAGAAACCTTTCATGCTCGAATTCTTCGGATTGATGGAGAACGCGTTGGTTCTGTATAGCACCAAAAAGTGTTCGTCTGTTGTGACAGTGACAGCCTTGTAACCTTTTTGGTGCTATATAGAACCCTTTTCAAAAAGGTTCTACACAGAACCACATACAACACGTTCTCCATCAATATGAATGAGTGGAATGAACTGTTCAATCATGTAAATGGTTCTTTAAATTTAAGCACTCGTGGTTGATGGAACAGGTCTCTTTACTAAAGATCCCTTAACGAACCGTTATATTCCATTAATGCGGAAATTACATATTCAATTAGGACTTACTTAAAGGACAACCCCACCAACGTTTCAAAATATCTCCATAATTAGCTGGTTAAGATGTGAACAGAGTCATTCAGAGCGGTTTGGTGTGAAACGCTCTGTTTTAGAGAAACCTACCCACTCAGAACGGTTCACAGTGGCGGTGATAGGAACCAGACGTCTAAAACCTCTAAAAGCTCCCCCACAGAAAGTCACTGCATGAAAATGGTATGAATTCACTGCCTGATGTCTGAGGCACTGTTTTACGAGAGTTTTGAGACGATTTTGGCCTTAAAATCCATTCATGCTAGAGGAATACATAATATGCAGGGTGCTGTGAAACAAAATAGTCCCCAAAATAAAGACAACTTTCAGGTTTTCGACTATTTCACCATCATCAAAAACTCAGAAGACACGTGTGGGTTCACTTGTGGTCCCGGACAGTGAATAAAATGTCTGTGTTGTAGTCATGATGACCCCTGGTTCCTATCACCACCACTGTAAAGACATCTGAGTTGGGCGGTTTCTCTGTAAATAAGCGCTTGCACAACATACCGCTCTGAGGGACTGTATTAGGCCTAACCGCTGATTTATTGCGCAATTTGGGGAAATGGGTGGGGTTTCCCTTTAAGAGCTCTCCAGTACAGGCAGGATTGTAAGGGTTCAAGGCGCGAGCTGGGCGCTCGATTGGTCTGAGCGTTTTTAACGGGGGTGGAGTCTCTCGGTCCCGGGGCGCGTGCTGGGGCTGTCGGCTGGGGCGTGCGCTCACTCTGCGCTGTCCGCAGCTGATCTGCGGATCTTCTGCAGCTCTTTGTTGCGCCCGCCTCTCCAGCCAGCACATCCACGGGGACGGAAACGGAAATAAGCGGCTCTCTCTGCCTCTCCTGCCTGGTGTCGGAGCGAGGAGAGTCGAGAAGACCGCAGTGAGTAGATCTACAGGGCGCTGCTTGGCCGCCGCTGGACGCAGTGAAGTGGACAAAGGCTGCTGGGTCGTTAGAGGACCGGGCGTTGTGTGACGGCAGCGGAGCCGCTGGGTGAGTAGCTTTGGTGCTGATGGAGATCATGACTTAACACAAAGCTGAAGTTGGCTTCTTATTCGCCCGCTCCTTTTCCCCCGTTTCCCCGGTCCACCTTAAATGGTGCAGCAGTTACAGTCGATCGGCTGAGACGCCAGAATGTAACTGCTGCACCGTTTAAGGTGGACCGGGAAACAATCGAACAGGGAAGCCAACTTCATCCTTTCTCCTTGTCTGCTCTTCTTAAAAAGATGGTTCTTCTGTGCTTCTATCTAGAACCGTGACCACCCTGGAAACCGTTTGCATGCTTAAACGGTCCTCTGCGTGGAGAAAAGGTTAGTGTGTTGTTTCTGAAAATGGCTCTTTTACAAGCTTGGCATCGTCACTGTGCAACCACAGCAGAACCCCTTTGGTTGTTGGGTAGAACCATTTTCAAAAGTAACACGTTCTCCATCAGTCTGAGACGGCATAAGGTTTGGTGGGTGCAAGATGGGAGACACCAGCTTTCTGCTGCTAGAAAGTTTAGAGTGCTGTGTTTGAAGATCTCACCCAGCTCTCACTTTAAGCTCGGGGTCCAGCTCATGTCCGTCTATCCAAACATCCGTTTAGTTTATGCAGTGAAAGAGTTAAATGTGATTTTAAGGTTGTTGAGGCGCTGCGCATTGCGTATGATGATTCACACCTCAATTTTGAGGCTTAGTTCAGCTTTATTCCAGGTTTTAAAGGCACTGTATAGGTAAGGCTGCGCGATATTGGCAAAACTATAACATCACAATACTCCAGGACGTTTTCACGATGCTCACTATTTTTGGAATTGACACACCAGCACAAATAGTGTTGCATGGATGAAAAAAATCCTGTCAAGAACAGTGGGTCCCGTGATTTTTCTTCAGCATTTTAGAAAATGTTCTGGACTAAGTGGAACTAATTATGCCTAGGAAGGCATAAGCATGTGGTGGCATATTTTAATGTAATCATCACTGTAACCATAAATATCGTCCTATTTCCTACCCCTATGTAACATTACAATATAAAAAACAAAACATTTAAAGCCGCCGGTTCTTGTTATATAATGTGATCATGGCCCTTAATCAAAAGTCATGTTTTAAAGAACTTCATCCCTGTTTCACAACGTTCACACTGTTCAGTCACTGCGAGTTAAACACGTCAGACGTCTTTACAGTGGTGGTGATGGGAACCAGGCGTCGGCATGACTACAACACAGATATAGGCATTTATTATCCAAAACCACCAGCGAGCCTATACATTTCTATGGAATGCTGATGATGGTGAAACAGTGGAAAATCTGAAATAATCTGTTTTTTTGGAGGGATTAAACCTGCATATTGTGCATCTCCCCACCATGAATGGATTTTAATGCCAAGGTCTTCTGAAAACTACCATTAAGCAGTGTCTCAGTCGTCAGGCAGTGCATTCACAGCCATTTAATGTGTAATAACCTTCTGAGAGGGAGGTTTCAGAGGTGGACGTCTGGTTCCTATCACCACCTGTGATCAGTTCTGACTCGGTAGGTTTCTCTAGCACGGAATGTTTCACACCAAGCCACTCTGTACATTGTATGGGAAAAAATTGATGGAAGTACTTTTTCACTCACCCATTACTGGGCAAAGGACGCTCTTTGCAGTTTAGTCTTGCTGCATTGCTTCCTTTATAAAATGGGTTTGAGAGTTGGCTTCTGTCCCAATCTGACACCATGATCTCTGAGCTCTGTCCCACTGCAGCTCGTATTGTTCCTCATGAGGAGGTCACTGAGAGGATGGCACCTTATCTGTCCAGCATGTGGTCTAATCTCAGGGGAAGGGCTGCTGGGGCAGAGCTGTTTGCATTAAAGCTAATTTGTCCAATTTAACTGTCTAGTCGTGCAGAGAGAGCATCGTGGGAAGCAGCGCAGCCTCTGCCATGGAGGCCATCGCCAAGTACGACTTCAACGCCACTGCGGACGATGAGCTGAGCTTCAGGCGCGGGGAGACTCTTAAGGTGGGTCTGTCATGTTTCCGTGCTGCTGTGAGTCAGTAGATGCTCTACTGCAAAACAGTTTTGATCAAACCATCCTGTTTTACAAACAGGTCACTTATAGACCGCATAGCATGGAAAAAGTATTCGATGTAGTACGTAAACACTGATTGCATGTACGTGCATCTAATAATCCCATAACTGCAGGAAATCAGATTTTACATGCACTTGAGTAGCCAGATAATGGGGAAATTCCGGGTCTACGGGAGTCAGACGGTAATCAGATTTCTCCTTTACAACCGGCCAATGAAGTCACAGAACAAGACGTGATGTAAACATGACGTCGAGCTCAAACCTCACGCTGTGCCTTTTTTTAAAAACCCGAAAGAAATCAGAGTAAGAGTTTACACGCGCTGAGATCTGCTCTCTTTATTCATTTCTTAATCAGATTTCTAGACCTTACTCAGATCTAAGAAATCATAGAGTGCTGTTCACGCAGCCGTTTGAATAATCAGATAACCGGATAATTAAGATCGGATCATTAAGTGCACGTAAACGCACTCGGTGACATAAAACATATGAGCCATGTTTCGCCTGAGGCGCCAGAATGTGAAACTTGGAACTGGAAAATTGGGACAAGAAGCTGGTGAACAGGAAGCCTTCTCCAGCCTCATCATGTCCACTTCACTAATGAAAAACATTTGTCTTCGAGTACATTATTCCATAGTATTCCATAGTGGGCTCCTACTTCTCTGTAAACTCGCTGTGTGACCATATAGGGCTGTATTTAACACAGATTGCTGTCAAAGCTTTGAGGACTCATTTCTTTGAGCACCTTCACATCCGTTTGGTCATTCCATGCTTGAGAATTCATCTTTGAAGCAGGAGGACTGTTTTGTCTGGTTAGCTGCACTGGTCGCGTCCGTCCCGCTTATTTCACTGGTTGTGGTATCCTGATCGGTATCGGCCCCGAAAACACTCCATGGTCCATCTGTAACTCTGTGCTACTTTTGGGGCGCCACTGGGGACGTTGTGATGAGGTTCTGCTTTGACGGTAATGTTCTTAAGGCCGTGGTGCTCTTAGCTTTCATCCAGAAGAGTGTTGAGCAAGCAGTCCTGCAGATATGTGGTCGCTGTAATGCTTCTGAACCAATTCCGCCAACCCCCCCCAACCCCCCGCCCCTGCCCCCAATCCCTCCTTGTTTGGCTGGGACTCCCCAAGCTGCAGTGAGAGGCTTCAGGAACGCCTGCCATCTTCTTCTACTCTTAATTGAATTTAGACTGCGAAGAGCCATGCTGCTGCTGAAGGCCCCCAGGCCCTTTCTCTCCCTCCCTCTCCCTCTCCCTATCTCTCTCTCTTCACCCTTTCTCTCCCTTCTCTATTTTCCCCCAAACCGCTGAACTTCAAAGCTTTTCGTCTTTCTCAACGTTCCAGTCCACTTTTAATCATTAATCTCTGTAAGAACTCTCCTCACTCGCCCAGTGCCAGTGATCAAAACAGTGCTCCAGTGTTCTCCTCCTCTGCTGCTGTTGGGCACTGAAATCAAAGCCTAAGGTTCTTCTGTGTTCCTTGATGATGAAGAAGATAAGGGCAGTGCAGTGATGATGTTGTTGATGTTGTTGTTATTATTATAGTTTTTAAATTTTCTTTGGTTGTATTTAATTTTTCGTTTGGGTTTTTAATTCCACTTTAGTTTCAGTTAGTTTTAAGTGTGCATTTTAAGTTTTAGTTTTGTTTTTACTTAGTTTTAGTTTCAGTCTTATGATGGATCCTGTGATGGCTTTGATAAGAGCAGAATAAAATGAACACAGCGGTCGACTGAGCCCAGCTCGGCTTCAGCTTTACTTCATCGCTGCACGTACCAACCGAACCAATAACTGTACTAAAGAAGCCCTTGAATAACCATCTTTTTAAGAGTCTACAACAGCAGCAGAAACGTATTTCAGAGTGGACTTCTGGTGAAAGAGCAAAAGCTAACGAAATAGCTTGGAGCTAACAGTGTATAATAAAGCGTGAGATGTTCCAGTCAGTGCGCGAACTTGTGCTGTGGAACGAGTGCAGTTATAAAATCAGGAAAATCTGCTGGGTGGAAGTCAAGGCACAGCAATGTTTAGCACAGAAATGTCATTCACTTAACAAGCAACACTGCGTTGTCGAGTTAACCGCTAACATAATGCTAATTTTCACTATTAGACGTAATAGATGCCATGGAAGTTTTAAGCAATTATCACTCTGTCACGCCCCGTGGCTGGTGTAAAAGTGCCGAGAAGCAGAGTGGATCTCAATTTTGCATCAAGATGCTCAAGATGAAAAGCTCTGAGTGACTTTTAAAGAGAGTTCAACATTGAATGGCAGCAGTAGGAGCAGTGAGTAAAGGGCTGCAGCACACAAACCCCTCATTACAGTGTAATCATTTTATATCTACAGAATTTTTCTTATTTTACTGTACATTTTAGACATTTTTATACTTGTTTTAGGTAATTCTTTGAAATGAAACGATCTCAATCTATTGGCAGATAACTTTGGTTGCTTCTAGCGTATTTCTTAAAAGAATTAAAATGATCCACAAGTATATATGAGGGAGTCTGGTGGTTCTGTTTTGCTGGACAGGAGAAGTCAATAAATGCTTTGATTAATGTGAAAATGATATGAATGATATACTGTCGCCTTCACAGCCATCAGTTCTCCACCCAGTTGAACACGTATAAGAGAGTCTAGAGTGATGGGTTAGACCACATTCTCCACCACCATCGACAAAGCACACCTGAGGGAATATATTTCAGGAGAACCGTGTTCCATCCCTCTAGAGCAGTTCCTCAGACTTGAAAGTGCCTTGAAGCTCTTCTGACTAAAGCCCTATTCAGGCTGGATTAATTTTAGATATAAATTGTCTGGTAATAATTTAATTGGCAGTGTAATTTGGGCATGACGTGACTGGCCAATTAGTACAGTATAAAGGGTCTTCCCAAATTTACCCCTAATAGCTCAGATCCAAACATTGTTTACAACAGCTTTATGCAACAGGCACCGTGCTTAGAAACAGTAATGCACTGTGTGGCTAAATTATATATAGACTAGCATTAACCTAGTAAAGTGGGTTCGGTCAGTCTACCAGAAGCTGCCCAACAGGACAGAAAACACACTGCCTGGCCAGCTACATGCCTTACCATGCTTTTTAGTTCATTTTCCTTTCCCTTGAAATTCGGCCATCACCAAAAATGTTCTGGAGTTCAGTAGTCTCATCATGAACTTGAGGAATAAGGAATTGGGTCAAATCTAGCTCTCAGACTCATCTGAGACGCCACTTTCTGCAAAGCTGAAGTCAGCTTATTGCTTGACTTTTCTTGTTCCACATTAAAGGATGCAGAGTTGTACTGCTACATGTAACTCTTTGTACTGCTACATCTGACTACAGTTACATGTAACTGTTGCACCATTTAAAGTGGAACCGGACCTCGTCTGTTTTCTATTATCTGGTTTTGTTGTTACGTTACTAAGATGTGGATTCGAGGCCTGCTATTACTAAGGTGCCCTGAGTTTAGAGAGCTATAAGAGGAAATCCACATCAGAATTACTACTTAAACTACAGACGTGGCAGAATCGTGCTGAATTAAAATCACAGATCTTACCTGTAATCGCTCAAATTATAGCCCATCCTAGTGTAATACTAATCCAGCTCCAATAGGGGTTAAGGCAGTTTTTTTTTCTTTTAGTTTGTCTCCCATCTGTACGTATCTGTAGCAGAAAAATATTTGTTTGACAAAAAGAAATATACATGGCGTATATTCCTTTGTACAAATCATATCTTAGTTCTTTCATTAAGACTGCATAGTGGGGGCAGTCACGGGCTGGAGGTTAGAGAACCAGCCCTGTGACCGGAAGGTTGCCGGGTTGGCTCACAGTCCATGACTGAAGTGCCCTTGAGCAAGACACCTAACCTCCAATTACTCCCCGGGTGCCGTGGATAGGGCTGCCCACTGCTCCGGGCAAGTGGGCTCGCTGCCCCCTAGTGTGTGTGTTCACCAGTGTGCACGTATGTAGGTGTTTCACTGGTTAAATTTCACGGGTTAAGTGTGGAGGTCTAATTCCATAGTGTACAAACACAGCTAGCTGATGGATCTAAATTTTAATATGGGTGTTTGCTTTTTTGTACTTGTTCAACAGACAATGTTAACTTCAATTTGAGTGATTTAACCAGCTTTATTCAAGCGACTTAGTTTGTAACAAGCTCACTGGTACACAGATGCTGATGAACCAGTTTGCTGTAGGTACCAAAATTTGCTTTTGAACAAGAAAGTTTTGATATTCTGTCAAGTAACATAAAAGTACCAGATTTTGATCAAGGCTGCAATTGTCCCTCTAGAACTTTTTCTAAAGTTCCAGATCATCTCAGGGGTTCTGAAAGGAGCCGGAAGGTTTCGTTTGCATTGAATGCGCTCGCTGAAGGCCAGACGGCTGGAAGCTGTGTGCTGGATTTCATTATTCTGAGAATGAAAAGCTGAACTGCAGTGGGGCTAAAATTAGCCGCTGAAAGGGAAGGATCAGAAACCGGAGCTCTGAGAGCCAGCAGAAACCAGTAATAACAGCAATAACAGCTCTCCATCTTCTCAAGCTCGCCATTAAGAAAGACTCCACATGACAGACTCGTTTTTTTTCTCTTCGGTCTAAAAGAAGCATGACGCATTCTTGTTGTTTTGCTCAATAAGTGGCGAGTCTTGGCTTTGCAAGACTGCAGAGGGTGTGCATTTCTTCCTTTATCCATGATGATCTTCCACACCATTTCCTATACAGATCTCTGGCTGGGGTCCAGGCCAAGGCTTGGACCCAATGAACAGATGTATCATTACTTTATGAATGTGTTTGAGAGCTTTTGAGGCAGACCAGGACCTCAACAAGTGATTTATGTCTGCCAAATTTTATGTTTCTGTATCTGTTTATCTCTCTTTATGATAATCCAGCACAAAAATATGGGGCAAACATTTCCTGAATCTGTAGAGATCGCCCTTTCCATTCCATCTTCTCACGAGATCGCACTTGACTCGCATCCGGAATTATGAGGCTATCAGGAGGGGTTGAGATACACGTCATCTGACTGTGGAACCAGTGGATTCGTTTGTCCATCTACATTTTGAGTGAAACTGACCGATAGACGCTCATAAAATCACTAAGGACTGACCATCACGCCAGACACCATACTTCATTCAGTCCACATCGGAGGCACAGAGTTTACACAGAGACACAGAGTTTACAGCTGCTGAAGTTGCTGCAGCAATTTTGGAAAGTAGTGATGAAGATAACGGAGCATTTTGATTTAAAACGTACACTATATTGCCAAAAGTTTTCACTCACCCATCCGAATCATTGAATTCAGGTGTTCCAGTCACTTCCATGGCCACAGGTGTATAAAGCCGAGCCCCTAGGCCTGCAGACTGCTTCTACAGACATTAGTGAAAGAATGGGTCGCTCTCAGGAGCTCAGTGAATTCCAGCGTGGTACCGTGATCGGACACCACCTGTGCAACAAGTCCAGTCGTGAAATTTCCTCGCTATTAAATAAGAGGAAATCCGGATGCTGAGGGGAAGCTGAGGTGCATAGTGCGCAGAGGTCACCAACTTTCTGCAGAGTCAATCGCTATAGACCTCCAAACTTCATGTGGCTTCAGATCAGCTCAACAGTGTAGAGAGCTTCATGGAATGGGTTTCCAAGGCTGAGCAGCTGCATCCAAGCCTTACATCACCAAGTGCAATGCAAAGAGTCGAATGCAGTGGTGTAAAGCGCCGCCACTGGACTCTAGAGCAGTGGAGACGTGTTCTCTGGAGTGACCAATCACGCTTCTCCGTCTGGCAATCTGATGGAGGAGTCTGGGTTTGGCGGTTGCCAGGAGACGGTACTTCTCCGACTGCATTGTGCCAAGTGTAAAGTTTGGTGGAGGGGGGATTATGGTGTGGGGTTGTTTTTCAGGAGTTGGGCTCGGCCCCTTAGTTCCAGTGAAAGGAACTCTTAAAGCTTCAGCACCAAGAGATTCTGGACAATTTAATGCTCCCAACTTTGTGGGAACGGTTTGGTGACGACCCCTTCCTGTTCCAACAAGACTGCGCCCCAGTGCACAAAGCAGGTCCATAAAGACACGGATGACCCAGTTTAGTGTGGAAGAACTTGACTGGTTTGCAAAGAGTCCTGACCTCAACCCCATAGAACATATTTGGGATGAATTAGAGAGGAGACTGTGAGCCAAGCCTTCTAGTCCAACATCAGTGTCTGACCTCACAAATGTGCTTCTGGAAGAACGCTCAAAAATTCCCATAAACACACTCCTAACCCTTGTGGAAAGCCTTCCCAGAAGAGTTGAAGCTATTATAGCTGCTAAGGATGGGCCGACATCATATTAAACTCTATGGATTAGGGATGGGATCTTACTCAAGTTCATATGTGCATGAAGGCAGATGAGCGAACACTTTTGGCAATACAGTGTATGAATATCACGTTATATGGAAGAACATTTAAAGGAGAAGTTAAGAAGATATGAATAACTTAATTACCTCAGACCACAGCCAATACAGGAGTCTGTTAGCTGACAGAATTAGTAGTTAGTGTTCTCCTCCAAATGTGTTGAACTCTAGTGAGATTGATGGCAGTAGCTTGAAAAGATGTGGTGTCTTGGAGGAACCCTGCACCTTCCCAGCTTGATAGCTTTGGATTATAGGAGGAGCTCTAGCTAACAGGCAGGGACTAAACAAAGCAGAAGTGAACAGTTGGGGTGTCAGTGTTTAGCATTACGCTGAAAAATCGCTTCACGGTATGTTACTGTAGTGTATCATGGATATCGTCAGTCACCTCCCTACTGTTTGATTAAAAAGAGGACATAATTGGATTTATTGCAGCACAATGTGTGAAATGTTTAATAGAAATCATTGAATTTATTGTATTTTTAAAATGTGGTGCAGCTTTGTCTGTTATAACTTATCAGATTTCAGAAAAAGACTGTGTGTTCCAATATGTAGTATAAATAATAATAATAATAATAATAATAATCATCATCATCATAATAATAGTAATAATATTGTTTACTACTACTAGTAATATTTATTTATATATAAATATATATAATTCCATAGATTTAAAAAAGCAGCTCAAAGTAAAAGCAACAGAAGAAGTTGTATTATTTTGTTTTGTCCACATTGTGCAGCCGAGGGAGAGAGAGGCAGAGGGGCAGGAAGTTGGAGGGGGTAGCTGTGAGGACTGGGTAATGTTTACGTTTCTCTCAGCTCTGTGGTGAAGACAGCTTAAGAAAACGAATGGTTCCTAATCCTGCGCCTGTGCTGTTTCACCGAGTTTGTATGTGTTTAACAGAACGCTGGTGAGCCTGATGGGTGCTGGGACTTTTGAGCAGGGTCAAACCGAGCTCGGACACTGATCTGAACTCTCAGCTTCCCACGCAGAGCCTTTTTGAAGACGTTGCCAGCTGTAGCGGTGAAGATTGTGTACCAGCACATGTTCTCACACATTGTTGGAGACACTATCTCTAAAGTGATTTCATAGGAGACGTTAAAAACAGTATTTATTATTTGTAAATTGTAACATGTTTATTTTGAGTGTTCACTGTACGCTGACCAGTCCACCTTCTTGTTTCTGCGCTCACTGCCCATTTTATCAGCTCCAGCCCTTTGTAGCTCTACAGTTACAGACTGTAGTCCATCTGTTTCTCTGCGTACGTTGCTGTTCTTCAGTGGTCAGGACCCCCACAGAGCAGGTATTATTTGGGTGGTGGGTCATTCTCAGCACAGCAGTGACACTGACGTGGTGGTGGTGTGTTAGTGTGTGTTGTGCCGGCGCAAGTGGATCAGACACAGCAGTGCTGCTGGATTTTTTTAAACGCTGTGTCCACTCTGATAGACACTCCTGTCTTTTTGGTCCGCCTTGTAGATGTAAAGTCAGAGACGACAGCTCATCTGCTGCACTGTTAGTGTTGGTCATCCTCTAGTCCTTCATCAGTGGTCCCAGGATGCTGCCCACAGGACGCTGTTGGCTGGATGTTCTCAGTGCTGCGGTGACCCTGAGGTGTTTAAAAGCTGTATTTTACAACAAGACCATCTTTATAAAGGGTTTATGAATGGTTTATAATTAATCTATTAACCCTTTGTAAGAGTCGTCTTATTGTACTGGAGGTTCTTAACATTCTTACATACATTGTTCTTATCCACTGAAAGGTTCCTTAGGGAACCAAAAGTCGTGACATTATGCAAAGATTGTTTACAAATCAACATGAAATGCAATGACATGAGATGAGAAATGATGTGATTCATGGAGAAGAGCAGATTCAACATTTTACACCTACCTTTACCTACTAAAGCGTTAATCTGAGAATTTGTAGATGATATGTAGGAGGCTATCAAAATAAAGTGACCCAATTAATTTTAATTCATTTCTGTTACTCTTTTCTTTATTAAACATTCAGATAGTGTAAACATAATTGAAATAGCGTAATGAATAAATGAGAAAATAACTAAAAGCATGTTAATACAACAATGACATACTGTATAATTTGTGAATTTAAGAAATTATAGGCTGAATTAGCCACCCTTTTTTTTTTTTTTTTTTAAACTTCTGCCCACCAGATGTTAGACAGATGTTCTCGTTCAGTATTAACGGCATTAGCTTGCCTAAAATGTGAAAATGCCTGTAAATTAGCATATGGAGAGACCACACAGCTTTGATATTTTGTGGGTGAACGTCTCCCGCTTTCCTGGGAAATGCTTCTAAGACTGAAGCGTTTGGCCCTGAATTTGAATCTTGGCTAATTATAACGCTAATTACCGTTTCATGCTCGTCTCTCGGGGGGGCTGGTGAGGACGTTCCTCTCCCTGCCGCTGCTTTGAACATTTCACTCAAGGAATCGCTCCTCTACGCGTCCCTCGAGTTCTCAAGGCGCTGCTTTCCCCCCTCAGGGAGCGGAGGGGATTATGGAAAGTTGTAGCGGTTGATTTGTTAAGTTGTTGTGTGCCCCACTTTTCCAAGGCCATGTGGGAGTTGGAGTTTCCTACATCAAAGAGCAGCGCGTCAGTGGCCTGCAGCTGAACTACTTTTGTAGCGCGGCGTCTCTTTGCTTTTCATGTCACCTTAAAACGCTTCTGTTGTCGAAGCAGAAAAGTACCTGGGCTGTATTTTTAGACTGGCGTGCCTCATTCTGATGGAGGAGGGCAGGTCAACCCAGAAAAGGACTGTGTAGACTACGACTATACATGCAGCCTATGTCTGTTGTTATGTCTTCATATGAAGCTGGGAATCCTCAGCCTGGATCTGTCGAAACATCACCACAGGCTTAGCTCTAGATTTATAACACGGTAAACGTACATGTTCTGCATTTTAGCACTGGCATCATTATTGTTTGAATGGGACCTGTAAGGCCCACCATTAGTATTATGAGCCTTTTCTTGATCATTACGTGGACTCCAGCAGACTGTAGACTGGTTATAACGGTTAGTCTTGATGAATTCATGGTACACCTGCTTTATTGTTTTATATAGCTTGACTAGGTTTGCAAAACCAGTTTGTGTAATTTAGGTAAAAATGACTGGATAAGCTGGCAGCCGCCTACGAATAGCATTGGGCAGTACAGCAGTTCATCTGGCTGACATTCTTCTTAATATATTAGTTTTTTCTTTACCGATATACAAATAAACGCAGAAAACGTGACGTCCAAACAGGGCGGAACTCGCTGGCCCCCTCACCTCTTGTGTACTGAGCTGCAGCCTGAGGTCAGTTAGTGTCAATGTGGCATCAGAATGTGATGCGTTAATGGGGGAAACAGACTGGAAGGGAAAGCCAGTCTCTTGAGGTTAGCTGTTAGCCCTCAGCCTAGCATGAAGATTAGCTAGCTTTCTGTACGCAGCGCTCCTCGCTCAGCCAGCTGCTGCAGGCGATGCCGCGGCAGCTCGTAGGCAGAGAGGCTCCACAGCTCCTCAGCTAAGGCTGAACAGCTGTAACATTGCCTAGATTTCCAGCAATGTCAGATACTCGTAGATTAAAGCCCGAGTTTTAGAGACAC